>NW_007742510.1:0-12264 GCF_000696425.1 Galeopterus variegatus
GGGGGGGGTCAATTCAAATATTTTGATAATCCAGGATTTATGACTTAATTTGGCATCTCTCTGCTTTGATTTTATATTCTTTAGCTAGATGATCTCATCTTTAGAGGGCTCCCCAAAGGATTTTCTCATGCTTAGGTATGAAGGCAAGTGAGCTAATGGGGTTAAGTTAACTCTTAAAACCAAAGTTGAAAACTAAGGGGCTAAGAAACTTGGCAGGCAGGTGACCAAGTATGAAAACAAACTGTTCTTTAAGAGAAGATACACATTACAAATATCTTCTAGTCAGTGATGCATACCTTCACTTGGACAGCTTAAAGAGAATCCTTTGCCACATTACTGAAGAATTCACCCTCATTCCATAGCACATTATTTTGAGCTGGCTTTTGGATAGTCTTGAAAAGTCTCGAAAAAGGCAAGTCACTTTCTAATAAGACACTTGTAATTGAAGGGAATATATGAAAGGGATACCAGTGGAAGAAATCTCAGTCTCGTAAGGTAAACGGTCAACAGATAACAACACAGTGTGCTAGTGGTAAAGGCAGAAGTACACACAGAGTTTTATGGAAAAACAGAACAGCGGTAATCAAGTCTGAGGAATTTCTCATACAGAAGCTGAATCCAGGAGAATATAAACAATAATTAGTGAATGTATGATGGTGAATGAGAATCCAGTAGTGTTCAGGAATCTTTAAGGGAAGCATTCTGAAAGTACTCCTGATGGAGTATGTAACATATAAGAAAATAACCACAATTATCATGGGATAGTGCTCCGCATTTCATGAATGTAAAATATTTGAGCTTTGGAAATGAAGAGCTGTCTGGAAACTGATTAATAATATAATGATTATATTACTTAATTAAAATAATACTTGTGTTTGGAAGGCAATAGGTTAAAGCCCAAATCCTAGATTAATTGTGCTAGTATTTGGTTCGAATTGGCCTGAGGGATATGATTTATTGTCAATACAAATGTGCAGAATAGCTAGCTGAACTGTTTATTTGCTGAAAGTACTATAACAGATACATAATACTACATGTGTTATAATATTATACCAAATATATATTTACTCATTTGTGGTTCTTAGATAAGTTATTCATGTATATCTGTTTTTGTACTATAACACTAAGGATTAGAGATTCTCCCTTTTAAGGGCTAGAATCAGTTTTTATGTAGCATTTAGCCTCTCGTACAAGTTACATAATGCACTGAGGTTTAAAATTTGAAGAACAAGTTTCATAAAGAACAGCAAAAAGCTTCTTACAGAAATTTTTTCTCATCCCATGGCAGATCTGATTCCCAGATTCCTAGATAAAAACGACAAATCTTCGTAGATCGAGCCTCTTAAAGCCTATTTTCTGATGGATAATATGCCCCTGCTTAGCCCTGCTGTATTGTTTCCTAGCTCTGTCACTTCACAGAATTCCTGAAAAGTTTAGCAAATAATCCAGGTATATTTTTTTGTTCCCAAATGAGGTTAATTCCTGAGAAGGCAATTTTAGTTAGGTTAAGGGAAATACTGAGGAAACATGAGCTTTGGCTTTGTTTCTTTTAGGGGCTTTGAAGGCTATACCAGTTGCTGACATGTGGACAACTATACCTGGGGAACAGGGTTACTGTGAGAGGATTCGCTATTACAAGGCATTTCTGAGACAATGCCAGTTCCCATGTGGCAGGGGAGGCCCAAGACATTTCCACTGGCTGCTGGGAAACGATGTACAAGTGAACTCAGATCTGACTGCGAAACTAGCCAGTGCATATCATCAAGGCTTCAGGTAAAGAGACCCTGTATGACAGCTGGGGAGTAGACCACCAGGCCAGGAAAGGAAATGGAGTTTATAGCCTCAGGGCCTTGATGGGACCAAATCATTAGAAAAGACCACCAAACCCTGACAAAATTGAAAGATAATAGTCCAAAAGTGCCCTGCATGTAGATTTTCCCAGCAAACATCACAAGAAGATTGAGAGATGAGGTGGTACCAACCTTATCTTAGAAGATATCAACACATTTTCAAAGAAAAAAATTTAAAATGGTCATCAAGTTAAAAAAAAAAGTTATCATGCAAAGGAACACACATTAGTTGAAGAAATTCACTGCATAACTTACTGAGGAAAAAAAGTCAGGAGTTTTTAAAATCCTGTCTAGAACGGGAGAAAGATCATGGTTGTTATACTTACTACCATTTTAGCATGTTAGACAGGATGGATTGAGTCTGTAGTTGGACTCATAGCTGGCTAAAAGAAGCCTGGATTTCAGTGATTAGGAAAGTGTTTTAATCAGCCTCGAGTGGTCTAGCATCCCAGATTTACTCAAAGTTCATGGTTTCTTAGATTGAGTCTGTAGTTGGACTCATAGCTGGTTAAAAGAAGCCTGGATTTCAGTGATTAGGAAGGTGTTTTAATCAGCCTCGAGTGGTCTAGCATCCCAGATTTACTCAAAGTTCATGGTTTCTTATCAGTTTCAGGAGGTTAGAGCCAGCTGTGATGAACCATAACAGTTTTGGTATCTCCTAGACAAATGCTGCTGTAGGTGCATGCTGTACACTCATGCACACCCTTCAGCCACACAGTGCCCTGGGGTAATACAAGCCCCCATCTTCCCCTTCATACATCCTATTTTGGAAAGAAGCAGGGAAAGGGAGGGAAATATGAAAGAATGATTCTTTCAGAACAAATGTAGTTACCTAAAAGAGAGTTGTTTAAATTATTGGGTAAGATTTGGTTTATCCTGTTGTGCTAATATTGCTTCTTTTTCCTCCCCAGTGAGGTGAGAAGTGAAATGTTCAAAGAAAGCTCTGACCAATTACAGCGTATGAAGAAGATATGTCTCTTTGGTGTTATCTGAGAGGAGTGTAAACAAATATGTGACCTTGCAACATAAATACCATAATATTTAATTCTTAAGACAAGCCTGTGTTCCCATTTTATAAAATATGAGCCTGAAGTTTAGAGACACTAAGGGACTTGTTGAAGGTCACACACGTAGTAAGGGAAAGATTTGGGATTGTAACACAGATTTGTCTGCCTTTAAATCCATGTTCTTTCCAAAATACCAAAATGTTTTCCGAATAGAGTTAATCCAAGGTGCCATCATCAATGCCTCAAATGAGCAAGAATAGGGACCCTCAAGGAAATTATTTTTTGTGAGGGAAGAAATATATTGTGCTCTTGTTTCCCATTGTTTTTTTTTTTTTTTAAAAAAATGAAATCTATAATCCCAACCATCTTTAATTATTTTCCCTATACTCAAATTCTTTTGTTTTTTCCTTCCTCCCAATTACTCATACTGAGGATTTGAAGAGCATTTGTATTCAACTTTAGCCTATTTGCCTGTTGATTAAGTACACAGTTTTCTTAAATATTGCATATGAAAAGACATAGATGTTTATCTAGTTTCTTAAATAAATACCAGATAATAAAGTACTTCTCCTTTCCGCCCCTCAAAGGAAATAAAAATATATTAAAAACAACTGTAAGAATACAATAGCCAACAACAAAAAGTAACATCTATGAACACACAGCCTGTGTCCAATAGTGTTTTATATTCTTTATTAGTATGACTTTATAAAATCCTCATGTTAAGAGGTTGGTACTATAATTTCCATTTAGAAATGAGTGAACTGTAATTAAATATTTTGTACCAGACCATAGAGCTCTCAGGTGGTAGAGCTTCCATCATTATCCTGTTCTGACTGATTCCCTACTTATGTTCTTTTATTCACCAAATTCTCATTTTTTATTAACCCAAAAAAGAAAAAAAAGAAAAAAAGCCCCCTGCACCTGTTCCTAAGTGGTGTATTTCTGAAAAACTAAAATTTAGTAGATGAAGCATTGTGGCTTAATATAAGGCATTAGATTAAATTCTAATTCTGGTCCCTGTAGGAACTGATTTCTCTTCAAAGTCAAGGGAGGAAACCGTTAGTTGAATCTGTTTGTTGTTGTTGTTGTTGTTGAAAATATATTAATAAAATTTATTACATTAAATGAGTATGTAGAAAAAAACATTAACGAAATCAATACCCATTAATTTTTATATACTCCTATGCCACTAGGATAGGAGGAAAGTTCTTTACATTACATGCACAGTCCATAAGCAATGATTATTTGTGGTTAATTTCACGGTTAGAACCCTTTAAAAAATCCTATGCCACTAGGATAGGAGGAAAGTTCTTTACATTTCATGCACAGTCCATAAGCAATGATTATTTGTGGTTAATTTCACGGTTAGAACCCTTTAAAAACAAATTTTATTGTTGATAATTCTTTTGCATTTTATTCTTTTATTAGTATAAAATTGTACATTTGGACGTTTCTCTATTTGCAGAGTTCTATTTGCTTTTTTGTCCTGAAATATTGATTGGCATAGTTTCCTCTTGACTTTTTCTAGAATGTTAAGTAGACATTTTCTGCATACATACCTCTTTTCAGCACTCTGGCTGTAAATACTAGATTATTCATCAGGTCATTGGAAATTTAACCAAATTCTGTTATATCTTAAGGGTCTTCTGAAAAAGGGCCTCAACAAAATTTGCTATCTACCTGTTTGCTGCCATAAAATGACATGAGGAAACTGACTGGGCCAACAGTGAAACAGAAAGGATTCAGTTCAGTGGAGGAAAAAAAATCTTGATGGAATGGGTCATTAACTTTAATTATTGGAAAGATCTACAAAAGATGTAAGAAACCTCCATCATTCGTTCCCCTGTAAATGTTGGGCAGTCGTCCCTAATGGTTTGGGCTTAATTGAATTGGGAGTCCTAGCTGACATAGCTGTTATAACAGAGGATGATAACATAAAAAGTATCTGTTTTATATTAGTTATTTCTTAAATTTACTGCAATTATAACTCTATATGTATTAAATATATTTTTTAAAGAATGGGAATTCTGGCATTATATATACTAGACGGGAAAGGAGTTTGTCAAGTTTCATATTCTATAAATTGTTATGTTATTTTTATCATAAACATCTTCACCAAGACAGATTTTAGAAACTGCTCAGCTTTTTAAATGGTAAGGGAAATATTTTAGAGAAAAATATAAAATAGTTCTCAATTGCAGCTATTTGAGTGTCTCACAGAAATACTTTCTAAAATGCCTTAAGAAAAGACCTTGACAAAGTATGCATTGACCTTTGTCCTGAAATATTGATTGGCATAGTTTCCTCTTGACTTTTTCTAGAATGTTAAGTAGACATTTTCTGCATACATACCTCTTTTCAGCACTCTGGTTGTAAATACTAGATTATTCATCAGGTCATTGGAAATTTAACCAAATTCTGTTATATCTTAAGTTTATTTATTTAAGTAACAGTCCTCTTGTTTCTGAATGGTAATTTTGTTTGCTCCACTCCAAACAAATAGAGAAACTTTTGGCTGGGATGGTCCACAGATCAAAAGGACAACCTTAAGCCAATTAGTACATTCTATTCCTTAGACATTTAATCAAGAACAGATATGTAAACAGATCAGAGCCCATGAGACACTGCAAATATTAATGGAAGGTTTTGGGGAAAATATGTTACTTTTTCAGGAGCTACAAGCAGAAACTCTGACTGTTCCACAGGACTTCATGGTATGAAAATGTGAACACTGGAGCTGCAAGTATCTACCTGCCCTTGACTGTGGCTCATGAGAGCTGATTGTACAACCAACTATGTACTTAGTGACACTATGTTGGTGGCTTGAAAGTGGACATAGTAGGAGTATTTACACCACAAAAATAGCAAGTGCTGTAAATAAAGGCATTTTAAATTGAATTATTTTTTTCTTGGAGAGTCATCTTACCAGTACATCACTACCATGAAGTGACTGCTGTGAGTCCATCATATGGACACTTAGCATGAGGCCAGTGGAGCACCATTAGAAACTAAGGCTTGATGCTATAATTTGAACTACTAGGTCAAGTTTTACTGGAAACCTGTCTACCTCTGGAGTTTTCACTTATGTGAGCATACCACTTCCCCACAAAATAAGTTTCATGGTCAATGTACATTATTTCTTAAAGGTAGAACATTCTCAATTAGCATTACTCCAAGTGCATTCTTAATTGCTAATTGAGGTTGCAGAAAAAGGTAACATGTGTACTGGGAATCTTAAGAGATGGATTGACAGATCTGAGTATGTAACTCTGCTTCTCAAGGTATATCTGGCCAGGAGGGGATTGATAATTTGTAAAAGTCTTTTTAATTGTTGAAGACATATGCTGTCTACAGAGGTAAAGGTTATGTAGTTAAACAAAATGTAATATTGACCTATGCACTGATTCCAGATCTACTCCAGCAAAATCTGCAATCCATATTCCAGTAAAATTAGCTAAGTATTGCCCTAGTAAAATTTGTAAAGCCACATCTATCATTATGGCTAACTAGCCAGTAAACTAGCCAGCGAGCTTAACAACTGGGACTAAACAGGGAGAAAATTCCAAAATAACAATGTGGTCAAATTAAAACTTCTATTTTAACTTCTATTTTAATGTGACTGGAAAGCAATGGAGGCACATATTCTATTGAGGCTGAAATAAAAAGTTTGGTGAGTCTTAATGAACAAATACATTCTATCATATTTTTACTAATGTACTCAACGTCAAAAGTAAAAAAAAATATATGTAAAAACATATATACATACTTAAATTATGATACAACAAATAAATTATTAATGATGAAACATTGATGAATGTTTTAAGCTAATTTTTGCCAAAAACCTCTCTTGTGAATTTATTGACAATATTAGCAAAGGAGTTAGATTTTAAGTATTTAATGAACTCCTGACCTGTGCCAGGCACTTTTAAATGCACTATGCCATTTCATTCTCACGGAAACCCCATGCACAAAGATCTGATCTACTCCATGTATTAACCAAAGAAACTGTATTTCCAAAATGAAAAATTATTTGTCAAAACTTATGTGTCCTGTGAGGGCAAGAGTTTCGATCCAACTCCAATGCCCATATTTAGCTGAATTATATCCCATCAACTAAAGACCTTGATGCATATTTTATCTTAGCCCAATCAGGAGGACAAATTAATTCAAGAAGAATAAAAACTAAAGGGAAGACAAATTTTTAGTTTTGTTTAGATGTAAGAGAACTTGAAACAGAGGGCAAGCCACTGGAAGAATTGAACTAATTCTCACACATTTTGAAATGAGTTGTAAAACAACGTTGATGATTATGGTTAACATGAATCTGGAAGCTTTTTCTTTGATTGCATTGGTGTTTGGAAAATATTAGTAGGCTAGAGAGAAAGCCCAAACACATGTTTGGACTCACATGATCTTTATGTGTGGGATAAATACAGAGATTTTTTTGTTGTTGTTGTTAGGGTGAAATAACCAATGCTTCTGTCTGACAGCATCAAACCGAAAGGTGGCTCAGAGAAATGGAGGAACTGTAAAAGCTGCATGGTCTGTCCCATCAAAATAGCTAGTACTTACAGTACTAGCTGTGTGACCTTGTAGAAGTCAGTTACCCCTCAGGGACCTCAAGTTTTGAATTTGTGACATGGAATGATAAAATATACCTCATAAGGTCCTTGTGAGCATTAAATGAGACGATAATATGTTAACAACAGTATCTGATATTTATTAAAAGTAAACATTTGTTAAAAGTTGTTGATGTTATTGTTATCACTAATGAAACGCTTTCTTCCTTTCTCACTTAGTGGCTGTAAGACATTGCAGAATTCATTGGGTCTCTTTCTTTAAGCCTTGGTTTCTTCATTTATAAAGGTCATCCTAGTCTGCTATCATGTTAATCTTCTAGGGTTGTTTTGAGGATTAAACTGAAAAATGCATATAAAAGTACTTTATAACTTTGTAAAATATAAACTAAGAGGAGTGATGTCTTGAAATCATCCTCATTACAAAAGTCAATGGATCTCCTCAGTCCACATCTTACCGGTCTCTGCAGAATTTGGCAAAAAAGGTAACTAAATTTTGCAAAATAACATAATTCACTTTTTTCTCAATTTTCTTTTTGTACTCTCCCTCTTTCCTCTTTCAACAGTTCTTTTTCATTTCCTTTACAGTATGTGCCTTTTTTGACTCCACAATTTTAAGTATTCCCCAGGGCTCCTCTTTTTCCCTTTCTACTCTTATTCTACTTAATCTTAACTACTCCTGTGATTTGACATCTATATCCCTATCTATAGCCAAGCCCTAGATCTGCAACTATCCTCATCTTAAAATGAAATTTCACAAATGGGGCTTGACAATGACTAAATGATTAGTGATTCTCAAAAAATGTTGAATAAACTTTATAAAGCTATATCCAACCCCATTATTCTGCTAGATATTGATGTGGAAGTAATTGAGCTGCACTATCAGACACCATTAACATGAGATATTTATCACAGTTCTTGGCTGTAAGCTTTTGGGAAGAAATAAGTAGTCTCTGAGGGCAAACTGAACAAATTCAGCTTTGTTAAGTTATGGTAGAGATCATTCTGGCATTTAATTTATAGCATCTTCCTCTTCCTCACTCACTTTTTCTTGATGAAATATTTATTCAGCATTAATTGTGTGCAGAATACTAAGGTTTCTAAAGACAGAGAGAAGTGATCATACAGCATGACTTCTAGTTTCAAGTTTACATATTGTAAATGCAATGCCTACTCTCTGCATTAGCTTTAGATTTTGGATTTCCATGGTGTGAATTACACTGGAGAGATAAGAGTCTTTGTAAATATTCTATTTGACAGTTTTGCTTCTAATCTTAAATCAATCTGAAAAAAGAAAAAAATAACTTCAAGTGAAAATCGATATGCAAGTCTGAATTGAAAAAGATATTTTCTTTTAAATTGGGAAATATCTCTTCTTTGGGAGATAATTACTTATCACTTAGAAATTGATGGTTTTATGTAAGATGATAATAGGAAATACAGAAAAGTTAGATTGACATACAAATAATACTGGTTAGATTCACCAGTCTTTGTTGTCTGATACACTAGGTAAGTATTTCACTTTATATATTTAACAAATTGAAATGTAATTTAATTCCTCTCATTTTGGGCTGCAAAATTCCCCAGACAGAAAAGACAACAGAATTGCCACACAGAAACCAAACCACCTAATTTATTCAAATTTCAAATTCCAAAGGAATGGGAATGCCCACTAATTCTTGAAAAATGCAAACATGGTATTACTATATTCTTTTGGTGTGAATATTTGTAGAGACTGCTTGTAATTTGTGTGCAAAGAGAGAAGATTGTAAGATAGTTTAAAGAAAATAAACCGTTGGCAAAATATGACCAAAAAATCTTGGAAAATTTAAGATAGAAAATAAAGTCTCATTGCTGAAGAAGTAAAATGAAAAACTGTAAAATTATCAGTATGTGTTAAAACTGAGCATTTGAGATAAAATCAGTCACAGCTAATCATTTGTTTATTCAGGATTAATAAAACTATGATATGTCATTTCTTGGTTGCTAGAAAATTTGGTTATAACATTAGGTCTTATACTTTATTTAATCTTCTTTGCACTTCTGTGAATAAGACGTTTATCATTCCCACATTTGCAGATAAAAAGTTAGGCTTATGAATGTTACAGTGTTTACCCATGTCATGAAGTCATGGCAAAGGCTGGATTAGAACCCAGATCTGTCTGAACCCCAGGCCTGTGTTTTGTGCATTCTCCTCTATTGCCATCCTATTATTGCTCTTCAGAGTGAAGCAATATTATTATAATGTGCTATGCAATGTGATGTGATTTAACACTAACTGGTGATTTTCAAGTTATGAACATTAATTTTGTGCTAATTCATTTAAAGTGACTCACTCTGTCTTCCCTATGGCCCAGGCCACGTGTTTGTGGGACAGATGGTATGAATTGAGGTCATGGAGGAATAATACTGATTGATCCATGTGGGAATTATTAATATGTTATGACCTAAAAGAAGAATCAGTCTGTCCCTAACAAAGTTTATGAGCATGATAAAATGCAACTTGTATACTCATGTATTTTCCTTAAATATATTTACAGAAATTTGTAGTTTTTTATCTTTCTAATTAACACCATGTCATATTTTATAATAGAACCATCTTAAGGACAGATGTCTTATAAATAGAATATTAGCATACTAATAGGCTTCATAGGATAAAAAGTATATTACCATAGTTAATTCACTCGCATGATTAACATATTCATTTAGTTTCTGTAACATGATAAGCATTGAGCTAGATGTTGGGGATATATCCATGAGTGAAGCAAACCTTGCTGTTCTTGTGGAGCTCATAGTTGAATTACATAGAAAAAAATCAATTATTAAAACTGAGGGAAAGATCCTAAAGGACAAGAACTTGGTTTTAGAAGAGCACAGGAACTTTGCTTATACTAGGAGCTGAAGGGACTTTTCTTATAACAAATTTCAGCTGAGATCTGAAAGATGACTTGGTGTTAACTAGGTCAAGAATTTTGACAGAACATTCTAGATAGAGGAGGAAGTACGTGTAAAGGCTCCCAAACAAGATGGAGTATAATTAATTCAGGGATCTAAAAGAAGTTTGATTGAATCAAAGGCAGAGAGCAATGTGTTGAACTTGTAGAAAGAGACAAAAGCCAGTCTACACAAGATAGGTTAAAGATTTTTTTACCTTTGGCCTAAGAACAGAGAGAATCCATAGTTTAAGGAGCAGGTAATATGATCAGATTTATGTTTGAAAAGATTACTTAAGCTTCAGTTTAGAAACCATTTAAGGGTGTCAGTGTGTATGTAGGGAAGGCAGTAAGCTTTTGAGCAATAGTCAAAGTGAAAGAGAATGTTATATGAGACCCGAGGGGTGGGAGTGTTGGCCAGGAGAGTGTATGAATGGATTTTTGGTTTTGAACCATTCCATGGGCTTTGATATTTTAACTAGTAAATTAGGTTATTTTTGTGTCTTAAGTGAGCAGATAAGATATGGATTACATTAAGGATTTTTCCAAAAGATCAAGGGAAAAAAATATCTCTACAGAGTATATTTGCCAGTCAAATGGAATGGAGAAATAATGCACTTTTCTCTTATTGTACCAGTTACCAGTAAAGGGCCATTCTCAGAGATGGATGACATGGGAAGAAGACCATGGTTAGGCAGGAAGATTCAGAAGCATTGTAACATAGTGGTTAAAAAACTGATCTTTGGATACAGTATGCCTGTGTTCAACTCTTGGGTCTGAGACTTATTAGCTGTATGAACTTGAACAATTTATTTATATCCATTGTGACTCATTTCCCCTTTTATAAAATGAGGAAGATTATTATGGTTATATTACCTAACTTACCTGGAACATTATATGACACATGGCGAGAGCTTAAAAAGTTACTATTATTATTATGAACCATTTTGATATTGTATCAGTCCATTTCTGTTGCTTATAACAGAATACTTGAAACGGGGTAATTTGTAAGAAAACAAAATTTATTGCTTACAGTTTCAGAGGCTGGGAAGTCCAAAGTCCAGGGAACACTTATGATGAGGGCCTTCTTTGGTGGCGGCTTTACAAGAATGCAGCGGTCTTACATGGTAGAAAATGGGGAGCGGAAATAGAGAGAGAATCTCATGTGCTCTCCTTTTAAAGCCCTCAGAACCATGCCCCTGACCACTATTATTAATCCATTCACTATGGCTTGGTCCTCACAATCTAATCACCTCTTTAAAAACCCACCTTTCAATTATCATAATAGGATTTCCCACCCTCTTAAAAGTCACAGTGAGGATCAAGCTTCTAATACATAAAACTTGGGAGATACGATTCTATCCATATCGGATATGTTGAATTTTAGAGTCTTTTAAATATCCAAATAGAAATGTCAAGTAAGCTTTTAGATATCTGGGTTTGGAGTTCAGAGAAAAGGTCTAGATTGCAGACAAATTTAGGCATCAATAGTGTTTAGGTGGTGATTGAAATAATGGGACTAGATGAAATTGCCCACCTAAGAAAATATAGAGTGAAATTAGAAAAGGAAGTAAGACTTAGCTTTGAGGAACACTGCAATTTAACAGTTAAGTAGGAAAGAATGGTGTTTTTTTTTTTTTTTTTTTTTTNGTACTTACGTACACTAGTTCGAATTCTCACAACAGCCCTGCTGTGTAGATTTATTGTCCCTCTTGTACAAATGAGGAAACACATCCCATAAGTTAAGTTATCCAAAGGTATACAGCAGGAAAGGGGCACAGTCAGGATTACGATCCAAGTATGTCTGCCTTAAAAAATCTGTGTCCTTTCCAGCACATCTTGCAGCCTCTACAATAACCTGGTGTCTATTCATTTCTTTTCACTTATTAAAAAAAAA
>NW_007742510.1:14487-14689 GCF_000696425.1 Galeopterus variegatus
TAATATAAAACCTAACTAAACCTGGCTTAAATGATTAAGAAATTCAGTGGTTCATGCAACTGGAAGGCCAGTGGCAGTGTGATCTCCAGGGTCAGCTGGATCCACTACTCTGAGTCTATTGCACCTCCATGGCATCCTGGGTGGCCATGGAGGCTGTTCTTCCTCGAGGTTGTTGGAGTGAGTTGCTGTGTGCGGCCAACAA
>NW_007742510.1:16645-19195 GCF_000696425.1 Galeopterus variegatus
TGAAAGGGACCTTAGATATTCTAGTCCAACTTGCCGTCCTTCAGATAGGAGAGGTGACTTCGTACCAGGGAGGGCTAATTAGGGACAATGAGAGGACTGGTTGACTTGATTTTCTCAAGTCCTGAAAGCTTTCTTTACAGGCTGGTGCTGCCCCTCAGTTCAGGTGATTTCAATATAGCTTGTGCGAGGCCCTGAGTGCTGAGCCGCCTGGGCCTCTTCCTCTCCACATGACTTCTTGGGAAAGTGTACCGCAGTACATCTGGATTACAGCAGCAGACTGGGAAAGGAGAGTTCTATTTGTGATGATTGGGTCACCTAGAGCTTATTCTTACAAAATTAGGGAGCTTGAGAATTGGAAGGGATTTCATAGATAATCTAGCGACACATTCCCTAACTCAGACTATCTTTTACACCAGTCAACTATGCACATTTAACTGGGACTGTTGCAGATAAGTGGCTTTTTAATACGTAAGAATGCTAATTGATCAGTAAACAGTACCATTTAAAAATAATTTCACTTCTTTTGTTGTTGAAATAAAGGTCAATGTGTCTTGACCGTAAGTTGCAAAATAATTCTCCTTATCTGTCAAGCAAGGTTTCGATTTCCCCGAGGTTATTAGTATAGTGATAATTGATCCCAGAACACCTGTCTTTCCCTATTAATATCACCTCTCAGTTTCAAGTTAAAAGTTGATTGAGCATATTGTTGAGTACAGGGTTTTTTTTTTTTTTTTTGGTCTTTTTTCGTGACCGGCAACGGATCGCAACCCCCAGTGTCGCTCCTATACCGGACCGGCAACTGAATCGCAACCCTCGGTGTTGCTTCCGCACCTCACTCAGCCAGTGAGCGGCCGGCCAGTCTGTATGTGGGATCCGAACCCTCGATCCCTCGGCGGGAGCGCCGCTGCGCTTCCCAAGCGGCGCACTGTAGCAGTGCGCCACCGGGCCTGCCCGAGTACAGGGTTTTGTGAGACATTTAAAGGAGTAAGATGCAGACCCTGTCGTCAACGTGCGTAAATCATATATGAGCATATTCTAATTTAGATGACAGACACAGATAATTGTTCATTACCCACCAATTAGAAGCCACAGGCCCAGTGAATGTGATTGTCCCAAAGTCACACAGCTTGTGAATGGATTTGTGGTTCACTTTTACAGAGGCCCAGTTCAGTGCTCTTTTTTACTTTGTTTTTTCACAATTCAGTTAAATGGTTCGAATGCCTTTTATACAGAAGGCAGAACGTAATTTAGTCTTGTCAAAGTCAGACACATTTATAATTTCTGCTAATATTTTTGACTATTGATACAAGTAGCATGTCCTTCAAACTGTAGGAAATTAGAAAAGGAAGGCCTACCATATATGGAGAGTATGTTTTCATACTAGAGTGAGAATTCATGGTTAAATTGGCATGGTTGGTGGAAAGGGGGGCATTTCTGCCAGTCCCTCTTGATACTCAACGGAAAAGAGTTGAGGAATTGAGTCCTTGTGAAGAAGTATCCACAGCTCAGTGTATATAGCTTTGAATATCTTTTTACTGATGATAAACCCTGACCGTTGTGTTTTAGTTGGATGGGTTGTGGATGAGTGGAAAAGTAAAAGCCAAGATTGATTAGACTTGGGGGAAGGGAGTCAAGCCAGCTGGTGATTTTATTTTATTTATTTTATTTATTTATTTATTTTTTTAAAAAGATGACCGGTAAGGGGATCTCAACCCTTGGCCTGGTGTTGTCAGCACCACGCTCAGCCAGTGAGCAAACCGGCCATCCCTATATAGGATCCGAACCCGCGGCCTTGGTGTTATCAGCACCGCACTCTACCGAGTGAGCCACGGGCCGGCCCGAGCTGGTGATTTTAAAAAGGCTTGAAACTCAGCTCTTTGGCTCAAGGGATGGGAGCAAGGGAGAAGAGAAGGGGGTTAAGAAAAAACAAACCTATTATCAGAGACAGTACAAATTAATTAGAAGTGGGTAGGGAGTGGTAGAAGGGCTAAATGTGCCAATAGAGCCTCCTCTTGGTTGATCTGAGTTTGAGAGAGACAAGGCTTGGAGTTGCCTTTTGTAGAAGCAGCACTTGGTGGGCGGGGGGGTGGGGGTGGGTAGCTGGATGGGGGTGAGATGTACCTGGGAAGCAGAGACAGTAAGTCCTCAGCTCTTGGCCAGAAGTGCTGATTAAGGCCTGACATGAAGTGAAAGTAGGTCGTGTGAGTGAACAGAGGGCCCACTGTGTAAATTTTCTGGCTTGTAGTTCATAGCACTACTGTTTTGTTATGTGAGCCCAAGCTGGGCCTCCTGTTATAGAACAGTGGCCTTTCTGCTTTCCAGACGACTTGTAAATTTGAGCCTACTGAACAGCGGTATAGATGAGAGGAACAGAGAGAAAAATTACATTTAAGGAAATCCACATTTTGATGAGTTGTCCGTTCATACATTTAAGATCCAACATTTGAGCATCTACTGTGTACTGGGCACTGGATTAGGTTCTTTCATGGGTATTATTTTGTTCTCGTAACAATTCTGTGAGGTAGGAGGGAGGGATTTCACACGTGAGAA
>NW_007742510.1:19972-21478 GCF_000696425.1 Galeopterus variegatus
GAGACAGTAAGTCCTCAGCTCTTGGCCCGAAGTGCTGATTAAGGCCTGACATGAAGTGAAAGTAGGTCGTGTGAGTGAACAGAGGGCCCACTGTGTAAATTTTCTGGCTTGTAGTTCATAGCACTACTGTTTTGTTATGTGAGCCCAAGCTGGGCCTCCTGTTATAGAACAGTGGCCTTTCTGCTTTCCAGACGACTTGTAAATTTGAGCCTACTGAACAGCGGTATAGATGAGAGGAACAGAGAGAAAAATTACATTTAAAGAAATCCACATTTTGATGAGTTGTCCGTTCATACATTTAAGATCCAACATTTGAGCATCTACTGTGTACTGGGCACTGGATTAGGTTCTTTCATGGGTATTATTTTGTTCTCGTAACAATTCTGTGAGGTAGGAGGGAGGGATTTCACACGTGAGAAAACTAATTTAGACACTGATCTGTTCATACTATCGGTAAATGGCATTCAGTAGACCTGTAAGCAGTTGAAGTCCCACTGTCATCAAAACTCTTTGTAGTAACCTTCAATAAGAATTTTAAAAAGTTTTCCCCGAATACATTGTGTTTCAGTTTTTTTTAGCTTATTTTTTTTTTAATATAAATTGATTTTAATTTAGGAAAAAGTTAGAATGATACCAGGATTGGACTAACCACAGATGTTCTCCCAAAGACCCCTGGATTCTAGTCATCGAGAAACTTCTGTCATTTCTTTACTCTTATCCTTGTACCTATGCAGTTTTTCCAGATCCTGTCTGGTTTTCCTTCGTTACCAGTTTGTCCTTCCAGTTCAGTCCCTCTTCACCTCACTTTTTGGATTACTTCAGTCTCCTCCTAACACTTCATCCTGCTTACAAGTGAAAGGCTAATCATTTATAGTATGAAAATTCTTTTACAACAGTTTCAAATATATTAGAATATTGTATTGACTTAGTGATTTCAGAATGCTTTTAAAGAATATCTGTTGGACCAAGCTCATGTGTGACTCAGTCCTTGTCATCTCCCCTTGGTGTCGAGTTGTGTAACATAAACTTGAAAAGCTAATGGCCTCCCCCACGCCTCCGTTTTTCTGTGCTAGGAGTGTTGATATTCCTTTCCCCATTAGTTCTGACTTGTTAGAGAATTTGAAAACCATTTACAGTTTTTACAATAGTAACAGATTTGTTTTTTCCATGGTCTCTGATCCCATCGTTTCCACTTTATTTTATAAAGAAGGATGAGGTAGAAAGAATAGCAGCTGAAAGATCAGAAGACCTTGAGTTCTAAACTTGGCTGTGTCAGTAACTTGCTTTGTGACCTTGCATAGACCAGGGCCCTACTTGGGCCGCTTAACCACAGTTGTATGAAGTGAGGGGTTGGCTTAGATGATTTCTAAGTTTCCGTGATGTTCTATTTCACAGATCACAAGAGGCCCTTAAGAAGTGCACATTAGTCAGCCATTCAGGTCTACGCCATTCCACTTCTAAACTCTTTTCTGGGTTTGGTTCTGCTTGCCTGGCAACTGTGAAGAG
>NW_007742511.1:0-1481 GCF_000696425.1 Galeopterus variegatus
GGCTCCTTGAGAACATTCATAGAAAAGGTGACCTCAGATGCACTGCTGTGCCAGCAACCTGTGCACCAACCTCAAAGAGAAAGAAGCTGGTACCTACCAGACAATCCCTGCGAATCCAACACATTAATGCCAAGAAAGAAGCCAACAGCAAGCCCCAGGGCGATGCCCCAAATGTTCACGGTCCCAGTAACCCTCAGTTCTGCATGTTCCCTGGGGGTANTATTATTGACAACGTGTGCATGAGTATTGTTCTTTTAATTCACTCTGACAATGTATGTCTTTTAATTGGAGTATTTAGACCTTTCACACTAAAGTGATTATTAAAGTAATTGCATTAATATCTACCATGTATGTGACTGTTTTCTACTCCTTTTATATGTTCTTTGTTACATTTTCCTCTTCTTTTTCTGACTTTAATGAGCTTTAGTGCAATTCTATTTTATCTCCACTCAGCATATAAAATATACCTCTTTTTAAAAAATTAGTGTTTGTCATAGAGGTTACAATATACATTTTAATAATTCCACCTTAAAATAATTCTATACTGCTTCTCATTTATTGTTTATATGTAATTTTTAGAAGTTTACTCAAGAAAGAAAGAATGAGTGAAAGAAACAACAATCACAGGAATACACTGAAGTTTCAAAAGGAGAGAAGAAAGTCGTTGTCATTAGAGGCGGGAAAGGGAGAGGGGAAGGCGCTAGTGAGGAACTGGTCAAGGGTCACAAAGAATGATTACATTGTGTAAAGATGAGCAAACTAAATATCCCGATTCGATCACCACGTATTGCACACAGGTATTGATATCCTACTCTGTACCGCACAAATGTGTATTATCAATCATGTCTCAATAAAAATAAATAAACAAATAAAATTTAAAAGTATATTCAATTCTTCTCTCTCATTTTTGTATCATTTATTTCATTTATCTGTATAATCTAATCACCAATCTTACTATTATTAACTTAAACAGTTAACTTTTAGACCAGTTAAGAATAAAAAAAGCATTTCGTTTTACCATCATTTATTTCTTTTCTGCTGTGCTCCATTTCCTTATGTATATCTAAGTTCCTGACCTATATAACTTCTCAGTAATTGTTAGAAAAAATACACAGAAAATCAGTATGAACAGAAAAGTTCTAATGACTATTAAATGCAGGTAATCATTTGAAAATTTTAGAACATTTTATTACAAAAAAATTCTCAGCAATCTAATAATATATGGGAACTTTCTCAATCTATTAAAAAAAACATACAGAAATCCTAGAGCTAGGATTATGCTTAATGGTAAAATATTAAATGTTTTCTACCTAGGGTCAGGAACAAGGCAAGAATATCTGACTTCACGCTTCTGCTCAACTGTTTTATTACAGGTCCAAACTATTGCAATAGGGCAAGAGAAAGAAATAAAAAACATACGGATGCAAAAGGAAGAAATAAAACTGCCATTATTGCAAAAAACACAATGGTCAATGTGAAAA
>NW_007742511.1:1491-4217 GCF_000696425.1 Galeopterus variegatus
GTTTACAATACTGTAAACATGAAACGCACCTAAATGTTCTTCTATGGATGATTGGATAAGGAAAATGGTTCATATATGCCGTGGAATAATACTCAGGCATAAAAAAGAATGGAATTCTCCCGTTTGCAACAACATGGATGAGCCTGGAGAAAATTATGCTCAAGGAAATAAGCCAAGCCCAGACAGATAAATACTGCATGTGCTTACTCCTATATGGGAGCTCAGAGAGAAAGAAGGAAGGAAAGAAAGACCACAGTGGTGCATTGGACTTGCAGAGGGAGAGAACATTCTTTGGGCTACACAGTGTGTTGGGAGGGATAGGAGAAGGGGAAGGGAGGATGGGGATAATTGGGTGGGGAACATTGGGTACAAATGCAATTTGTGGTAGTGAGTATGCTGCCAGCATGAATCTGGCCTTCACATCTTGGGCCCAAGGGGTGACAATCAGCTTTGTGTCTCATGAATATTCATAACCAATTTTAAAAAAAAGCATTGACTTGTATCCAAAACATACAAAGAACTCCTAAAAACTCAAAACTAAGAAGGCAGACACCTAATTTAAAAACTGGCAAGACTTGACAGACAGTTCACAAAGACGATGTACACGTGGCAAATGAGCACAGGAAAAGTTTACCCGAGGGAAAGACACACACTACCACGAAGTCCCGCAGCGCATTTGTCAGAAAGATGAAACTAAAATCGCTGACAGTCCCACGTGTTGGGGAGGATGCACAGGAACAGGGACACTCCTGCAGTTCTGGTTGGAAGACAGAATTATATTGTCGCTCTGGAAAACAGTGTGGCACTTTCTTATACAGCTAAACACGCTCTTACCATGTGACCCAGCAGTCCCATGCCTGGGAGCTTAGTCTAGGGAAATGAAAACGCACAGCCACAAAAAAGCCCACGTGCGAGTGCTTGCAGAGAGGCCTTGTGTGTGCTAGCTGAGACCTGGAGCCACCTTCACCGGACAGTTGCAGGAGCAAACTGTAGTCATTGTATGATGGAATACCACTCAGCTGTGACAGGGACAGCCCATGGACACAGGGGACAACTTGAGTCCAAGGTTACATGTGGTGTGATTCCATCTGCACGACATTCTAACAGAGACAAAAGTACAGCAATAGAGAACAGAGCGGTGGTTGCCAGGGGTTATGGTGGGGTAACGTTGTGACAAAGAAGGGACAGCATGACAGAACTGTTCTGTGTCTGGCCTGTGGTGATGTGTTAAAACTCACAGAACTGTACACGAAAAGCAAACAGCCGTTTTACTGTATGACAAATAATGAAAGAAACAGGGATAACTGAGAAGTGGTTCCAGGGGGCAGGGCAGGCAGGAGGAAAATGACGCAAGGTAGCCTGGGCAGGTGACGTCCCCAGGGCGCATCTAGCAGGCCTGAGTGTGGGTGAGACGAGGTCTTTCAGGTATGGCAGCAACACACTCAGTGCGTGCCTTGGCGTAGTGGCAGGGTCGGGTGGTGTTATATCCCCAGCATCAGTCTGCCCAGCTAACTAACTCGGTAGGGGTGGACATGGGGGTCTGTAGGAGCCCAGGCAGCCGCAGTTTCTGGGGAATATGATGGCAAATGTGTTGTCAAAGCACCTCCAGCAGGTTGGGGAATGTTGCCTGTGGAGAAAGAATGTCGGGGTGATATCATGTGTATGTGCGCAGGGTGACAGCAGGGGCCCGTTTCAACGGGCATATGTGAAGCCACCAGAGTCATGTGGAGCCAGAGGGAGGGAAGGAGGGAGGCTGTCAGGAAGAGAAGAGGATGTGGGGCCAGATGCGAGGCTGTCACCTGAAGGAACAGGCACTGATGACAATGTTTCCTGGGAGGTGGGCCCTGTCGTGCATACGCTCCACGTTTACCTTCCGATGCTGTCCCCACCGTAGTCCTGTGAGGTGGGACTGTCCTCGTGCCAGCTCGTGCTGCCTGAACTGGAGAGCAAGGTGACGACGGTGCCTCCTGTCAGAGGCCGGGGCAGAAGGTGTAGACAGACCCTCCTCTCCTCCTCCCCTCAGGTGGTGTGTGTCCCCCTGTGGATTCTCATGTCCTTCCTCTGCCTCATGGTCCTCAACTACATCGTGTGGTCCGTCTTGTTCTTGCACTCGATGGACGTGATTGCGGAACAGCAAAGGACGCACATCACAGTGGCACTGAGCTGGATGACCATTGTCGTGCCTCTTCTTACTTTTGAGGTGAGCTTTCTACGGGAAAGCTCGTCAGCCACCAGACTGTCACTCACTGTCTGTGAGTGTGAGTGTGTGTGAGAGAGAAGGAAAGTTGGGATGTGTGTGTGTGTGTGTGTGTGAGAGAGAGAGGTGAGTGTGTGTGCAGCAAGTTACAACTTAGATCACTTTCCCAGGGGGTCACTGGTCCTCACAGGTACCTGAGTCAGCTGTGCTCTGCTTGGGTGGCAGGACTGTGGTGATTCCATTCCTAAGCTGGTGCCACAGAGGGGTCATCTCTGGGGGCTCTGGAGCATTGAAAACTAATCATTTCTCTCAACGTTGCTTGGGCATGGCAGGTTTCTTAAAAAGACTGTCTGAGTGGCAGCCAAAGGCTCCTCAAGGCCAAAGAGGCCGAAGCTGAGGGAGACCAGAGTTCCTATAATGCCTTTCTCTGACTGTACTGAGAAGGCACTGTGAATTATTTCCCCTTCAGGGCATAAGAAGAGCCAGAGGCCATACACTCTCAATCCTATGTAATTTTTAGAAGTTTACA
>NW_007742511.1:4629-7365 GCF_000696425.1 Galeopterus variegatus
AGAGAGAGAGAGAGAGAGAGAGAGAATGTGCAGCAAGTTACAACTTAGATCACTTTCCCAGGGGGGTCACTGGTCCTCACAGGTACCTGAGTCACCTGCGCTCTGCTTGGGTGGCAGGACTGTGGTGATTCAATTCCTAAGCTGGTGCCACAGAGGGGTCATCTCTGGGGGCTCTGGAGCATTGAAAACTAATCATTTCTCTCAACGTTGCTTGGGCATGGCAGGTTTCTTAAAAAGACTGTCTGAGTGGCAGCCAAAGGCTCCTCAAGGCCAAAGAGGCCGAAGCTGAGCGAGACCAGAGTTCCTATAATGCCTTTCTCTGACTGGACTGAGAAGGCACTGTGAATTATTTCCCCTTCAGGGCATAAGAAGAGCCAGAGGCCATACACTCTCAATCCTAGGGGACATTCCCTGACTCTGAAAAAAAAAAAAAAAAAAAAAAGAATGTTAGCTAATGGTCCTGTGCAAGCGACATGACATACATGTGTCTAAACCAAATCAAAAAAATAGCAGCTCTTTGCTGAAAGCCAGAGCTATGGATTCCTTGCGCATTCTCTTCACTACCATCCCCCTCCCACCCAATGGCCAAAGCCTTTTATAGAAGTAATCAGCAGCATGCATACATTAGCAAAGGCCACTGCGGTATGTCACTCTCAGTCTTAAGAATTTGCTGAAGAAAAAAGACTTCGGCACGCAAGTGAAACACACTGGCTATTTCACTGAAAATACTAGGAGTGACCTTTGGAGACATCAAAAGTGAATTACATTTCAATACTAAGCCTGTACATTCACGTGTACACAGGTAAAACTGAGTCCAATAATGAAGGCTTTGTAAACTTGTTTAAAAAAATGGCGACCACAGAACAATCCCAAATCCAGAAATGATTAAGGATTGGCACTCTTGGACTGAAAGATACCTCGAAAGTGTGTCTTTCAAACCAACTTTGTACTCCAATTTTAGTAACAAAGGCCTGGCCTTTAGAGGGGCTACTACTCAGTGGGAAAAGGACCCAGAATCCTCTCAGCATGGCGATTTTCCACTGCCTGTGCAGAGTGAATATTAAGAACAAAATTGTCCTCAATGGCTAGAGAGCAGGTATCACCAAAGAAAGGGTTGTATCCTTTCATCTGTGATTGAATATGACAACTATTTGGGTTTTTTCCCCACTGTTCCCCCAGCCCCCCAGACTCTCATCTGTTTTCAAAAACACGTTAATGGGTATTTTTGCATTGCACTCCTTTACTTATTTCTAGTTAAACAAGTAGGAACTTTCCTCAGAATTGAGTCTCTGAAAAACAGGCCTCAGAAATGAAAGGGTCTCTGAAAATGAGAACAGGATCTATGAGGAAAAAATGGAAAGTAAATACAACGCTGATGTGATCGGTGGAGGGATGCATTTGGAGGCAAGCAGAGCTCCACATGACAGTGCAAAGCACAAGCGTGCATGTGCCCATCCAATCACACATCCGTGCTCTGAGTACTGCTCTGTTCCAGGAGCAAGAGGAGCACTCCCACCATGCTCAGGTGCAGACCCACTCTGGGGACAACTGGAGCAGGTGGTAATTAGGCACACTCTTTCTCTGGGCCCATCTGAGCAGATGGAACCCACCAGCAGGAGTGGTTGGAAGAGACCAAAGCAGGAAAGAGATGGAGGGGGTGGCGAGAGGGACACCAACCGAGACTAGATATCCCAGTCTGGTAGGGACCACCATCTCCTGGGATGTACAGTCACCCAGAGGCCCAGCTGACCCAGACAGTCCTAGTGATACCGATATTAGGTCTATCGGAGGACTGAACCTTGAGCAAAGCAGAGAGGTCAGCAACAGGCTGCCCCTGTCTTCATGATGGGAGTGGCCATGGGATCGAGGCTGCTCAACTCGTCCAGGGGCGGGCCCTGTGAAACCATGTGTCTGTCACCACAGGGGAGACTTTTCTGGGAATCTGAACCACCCTTTCTACAATTTTAGAAAAGAGAGAAGCTGGGGGGCCCAGCCACTGGCTCCTCCCAAACACTTGGCCATGGATCAATCTCCAGAATGGCCGTGAGCCACCTATGTGACATCACATGACACATAAAGAGGACGATGACTTCAGCAGCCGGTTGCCCCCCTACTGAGATTCTAGAATCATGTGGACAGTATTTATTGGGCTTCTCCACTCAGACTGAAGGCAGTTTGTACTTACTGGGACAGTGGTTAATGGTGTGGGGTACAAACTGCTCCTGATGACAGTGTAGCCTCATGGATAGTCAGGATACTGACGACAGTGAAACTCAGCTCGCCTCATCTTCTGGTGGAGAGCCAGCAGGCGTGGTCCCACCTGATCCAAACCTGGATCCGAGGGAGGTATCAGACGGCCAAGGTGACCAAGCCGTGGGACAAGATGCAGACTCCCAAAATGATGAACAACCAGCAGATCAAAACCAACATACGTCCAGTGTAGAAGACAGTGACCCCAGAACACTCTCCTTCCCGAGGAGGCTCTAGAAGATCGTTGAGGATGACGCTTTCGAGTCTGTGGGCTGGGATGATGACGGACACACCGTGATCATAGAGGAAGACCTATTCCAGAGGGAAATTCTTCGCAGGAGAGGCACAGACAGGATTTTTGTAACAGACAGCATGAAGACCTTCATTCGCCAAATGAACCGCTATGGATTCAGCAAAATACGCACAAAAACCTCTTCAGCTGATTCTCGAAGGGACAAGAAAATTATGGTAAAGTAGAAAATATTC
>NW_007742511.1:8196-14452 GCF_000696425.1 Galeopterus variegatus
ACAAGAGTTTCATTTGTGAAGACAACTTTTTTTAACATGAGGAATTATTTATTGAAAGATCTAGATTTTGATCTTAATTTACCATGCCCCTAGAGATACTCTGTGGGTAGGAGTAGAGACTCCGAGAGCCAGGGAATGTCAGGTGTACATACTGCCACCCTCACTTATGAATTGTTTCTCTCTAGTGAGGTCATGCTATAGGGCACAGTGACACTCTCCAGCACCTTAAACGTTTCCTTTCTCCATCATGAAATAAGACTCTTGTGATTCTGTGGCATAAAGCAATGGACATCTAATCTCAGAGTGACTGAAATGTTTCCTTTTGTTTCAGCTTTACAGGAACCCCAATTTTCAGAGAGATCATCCTGGGCTCCTTGAGAACATTCATAGAAAATGTGACCTCAGATGCACTGCTGTGCCAGCAACCTGTGCACCAACCTCAAAGAGAAAGAAGCTGGTACCTACGAGATAATCCCTGCGAATCCAACACATTAATGCCAAGAAAGAAGCCAACAGCAAGCCCCAGGACGATGCCCCAAATGTTCACGGTCCCAGTAACCCTCAGTTCTCCATGTTCCCAGGGGGTAGAGTTTCTAGGGGCAGAGTTGCTAGACATCCCATAGGAAATCATCCCCCTCAAGAGCCAAATGATCCAAGCGGGGAAAGGGCCACTTCTGTGAATGTTAGGTTTGACCCCAGGGCCAACCCTAGGATGGAAGTTGGAGGGGACCCGCTCCCCAATCTCCCGCTTTACCCAGGCAATGGTCTCCCAATGTCTCTGTATAACATCTGTTATTCCATTGTGATGGCTTCCCCCTTAGAAATGTCTCCCAGTGATCCGCCCAATGAGGAAGAGCAGGAGGGCTGATTACACGTGTGCATTCTGTGAATAGTTTAAGGACAATCCAGGTCCCTAAACTCAAAGGCCACTGAGGAGTGATAAAAAGGGCCATTTTCAAATGGTGAACCCATTTTTGGTCTTAATAAACACAACAAAACCCGATGGTAACAAATAAACCATCTAAATGAGAATCAGGACTCCGTGTCATTTCTAACCGTCTATACCACACGTCTCACGGACATGAGGCTAAAGACCCTGCCCAGGACAGGATTGGTCCCCGTTGTCCTCTTCCATTTGAGGCAGCAGCATTTCTACACACTCAGGAAAGGATTTTCTAGAAACTGTGAGGGCTCGCCCAGCAAGATGCAGTCCCCTGAGCCTTGCCTGCTGCTCAGTAGTCAGAACAGCCTCAGTTCTGACCTTGGGAGTATCACCTTACATTATTCCCATACCTTAAAAATAGAGATTCCTTCCTCATTGCTGTCCCCACACTGTTCCCAGGAAGTTTCGGTTCCACAGCTAAGAGTCCCAACCCAGCACCCAGGGGCCCTCCAAAGAGGCTGCCTCATCTGCCAAGGGAGGTACACCCAATGTGTCCTGGCTCAGAAGAGACCAGGAACTCCAGTACATGCCTGGGGGGAAAGCACATGATCCTCATAACTAACCACCACTCGAAACTTTGCTGGGAAATCACAAAAAGATCATGTGCTTCATGAACCATTGGCCTTCATGAGTGGGAGATGCGTGTGCAAGAGACCTAGAGGAATCTGGAAGGACGGACAGCTGCAAGTTTTTAAGTCTGATGTCCTCTTCCTCCTGGATGAGTCAGGCTATTGATGGCTAGTCACTGTTGAGCAACCATTCAGTGCCTAGGCCCACACTTTGTGAAAGGTCTCAAGGATGCTGAACAAAAGCTGATGAGTTTTGACCAGAAGAAAGACTGGGGAAACAGAAAGGAGCCACAGACACCTCACAGTTAACTTTGACACATTTATTTGTACAACCCAGACATTAGTAGGAACAAAATGACCAGCAACACCCCCTATTCCCTTCTTGTGAGCACAGAAACCCGTTTCTGAGAACGCCATGTAGTAGGAATCATGGTACAACGCAGGGGTAATTCACACTTAACCTGATCTACATGCACGTGAGCCAAGATGGCGAATCAATGCTGCCATGATTTACAGCCCACACACGTCACACCTTCAGGTCGAAAGGGATCAGGTGCTCTGGGATGTCAACCTGGAATATATCCTTTCCCCCTTTGCTAGGTAAGGGCTCCAATAACCACCTGGGGTTGGAAATCACAATCAGGTACTTCTGCTGCAGGTTGGTCAGGACAGCTTGCTTTTCCAATTTCACAACTTGCTCAGGAGCTAAGTTTTCAGGATACTCCAAACTTCCCCCAATGTCAACGAGCCCTGTGTACAAAGAGAGAAACACACAGGTGGATTTTCCTTCCATAAACAAAGGCCTGCCAGTGTAACAACTTGGTTATTCAAAATTATGGCCATTACAAACTTAGATGACATCACCAAAAGGACGGGAAGGGCAGCAGGGCTTTCTCACTGAGCACAGATTATGAGCCAAACATGTTCTGGGAATCCTGGCTGAGGCAGAGGGAGGGCTGCAGAAATGAAGAGGACAGGGCCTGCTCCTCTGTGAAGCGACACAAATAACATGCAGGTGCCAGCAAGACAGCTGAAGGTAGGAATTTCAGAATGGAAGGGCACTAGCCACTGCCCGGGAACATGGAGGCAGCAAGGCGCTGAGGCAGTTCACCAGGGACATGTGTGGATGTGGACCCTCCACCACACACGGAGATGAAGTGATTAGCCCAGGGTGCCACTGGTGGTGGGGACAGGGCAGGCACGTGAAGCCAGGCAGGCAGCCGACCTGCACAATGTGCTGTGCTGCCTCTGGTGGTCTCTGCCCCCCCCCACACTCACCCACACATTCACCACGCACAGCCCAGCACCACATGACATCATGGATCTGACCCAGCCTCACAGGTCAGAAGCAGAAACCGAGGCCCAGAGCAGAGAAATGATTTACCAGAGGTGATTCAGACTGGGCCTGCAGACCCCAGCTCAGGGCCCCTTGCTGCCCCATTGAAGGTGCGTTGCTTAGGAAAACTGCAGCAAACACACAAACCAGTTCAAGCCAAAAGAGAAGCCTCCAAACTCCCCAGCCAGATCCAGGTTGGCAGCTCTTGGACTCATCTGTACAATGATCAGCACATTGTCACTTACCAGCTACCTCTCCTCAGCCAAACTTTTCCCATTCCCAAAGCAAGGCCTGAATCTGAGCGGGCGTCATCCCGAGCCTCCCCTGCAGCAGCTCCCACCAGGCGTCGTCCTCCCAGTCCCTGTGAGCAATGTGGATGGCGATGGTATGGTGCTGGTGGCTGCCCAGCAGGGGACACCAACGTATCTCCAAGGTCTTGACCCTGTTTAAGACAAAGCCAGCATAAGGCTGCCGGAGGAAGAGGCAACAGATCTTCGTCTTCCACAAGCTCTCTGGGCCTTGGTAGTCTGTGGGAACACAGAAGCTCATCACACACCAGTCCTCCACGCTCAAGGCCAGTGGATCCGACCTTCACCCCGTTTCCCAGGTGCCCTGAATCCCCACTGACCTTGATGGTTCACTGCATCCACCTGTCAGCACAGCAGGCCCAAGGGAAGACTGGGACTGGGAAGGCTGGGATTTGGGTGACTCAGATCCACCTGATGGAATGCTCGGAGAGCTCAAGGACTATGGCACGGACAGCTAGAGAAAGGCACAATCAGGACAGTGTGTGGTCAGTCCTATGACAGAGGTCATCAAGTCCGAGGGGAACACGGAGGTGTGTGGGCTAGTGAGAGTCGGGGCTGGCCTCAGCCCTCTGGCAGCACACAGGGACATTCCTGGGCTCTGCTTCTTCTCCTGCTGCCCTCCCCCTACCCAGACATCACTGATACTCTCAGCTCCCTGGCTGTGTCAGCCCCAGCACCGCAGGCCCTGAGCTTCCTGGCTCCTATCTCAGGGCTGCTGAGCACAAGTGCTTGGTATCCAAACTCAGCTCAACCCTCAGAGTGACCTGTGACATCAGTGGTCCTGTCATTTGTCGTCTCCTAACTACGTCAGATGCCACCCTGTTCAAGCCCCTTCCACTGTCCCAGACCTGAGCCCTGAGAAAGAAATAATGAGAATGAGAACATCTAGCCCCAGTGCACACAGACCTTCTATGTGACCCGCCCTGGGGTGGGCACGATCCGTGCATCATGGGCCTGATCCATGCATCCTCGGATTTAACCCTCCCTGCCAGGCCCACTCAACTGCTGAGGACAAGCAGGTGCAGAGCAATGAAGCAAGGACTGTCGATCCCACAGGACCTGACTTCATGTACCTCCTGTCCTGGTCCCTGTTGCCTCTGTTTGTCCCCTGGCATAGGGGCCACTCCTCCTGGCTCAAGGATAGTTCAGCAGGTAGAGCCATGGGCCTGAAGACAGAAACTCTGGCCAGTCATTGCATGTCAAGAAGCCTCAGTTTCCTCGTAGCCGTGAGGTCAGGAGATGAGGCACTGAGAGCACCCAGCCCAGTACCTGGTACCTCACAAGGCAGTCAGATGGTGGCTGCTCTTGTCATCATTGTCATCATCACTGGGACTGGGGACTCATCCCCTGGGTCTGTACCACACCCATGAGCCGCCTCCCTCCACTCTGCTTGGCACCTCCCTGTCCTTTCCTCAAATACATGCACTTAAATTCAGAATCTCCTATGATTCTAAGAAAACATGCCCACACTCAGGATCAAGGCCCTGCCGCGACGTGAGTCTCTGGTGTTCGCTCCCTTCCCAACCTGCAGTCCTGCCTGACTCTGCAGCACATCTTCTGCCATCCTCCCACTTCTCAGGTGAGCTGCCAATGTCAACCGCGCTTCTGTGTCTCACTCCAGGACCTGGGTCCTACCACTGTCCTCTCTCACTCAGAATCAGTACCTACCCCTCTCCCACGAGGAGATGATTCTTTTACCATAGGAACTTACCGGCACACCCTTCACCATGTGAAGAAAGACGCTCCTCTGAGCCCTCACGTGCCTCCAGCTCCTGCCAGATCCACCTCCCTTCCACCTCTGTAAGTGACATCACCAACCTGGCATTCCTGCCCCAGACCTAGCAGCACTCTTTCCTTCGTCTCTTTCCAACACCTGCCAATGTCACATGGCACCTTCTCCACATCCTAACCTGCAGGTGGTACAGCGCCCCTCTGTGGAGAGATTTAGAGGAGGAGCTGATTGTTCAAGAGCTGTAGAAGGAGGAGCTGGGGTGGAGCTACTGCAGGGAGCTTAGGCACTTGTGTGCTGCACCCTCAGGGAAGGATCCCGACCCACTGTGTGCACCCCAGAGGGCACTCTATAGGGCACGGAACCTGCGAGAGCAGCAGTAGCACTTGCCTGGGGTCCACGGGGCCATAGACTGAGGCTGGTACTGCAGGGCTGAACCCCCCAGGCGGGCTCTCCTTGCTCCTAGCCACTCTGTAAATCTCAGTCGTCATCAGACTGCCATCAGCCCCCTATTGAGAACCCTGCCAAGCCTTCTCCTGGTGCAGTCGGCCCCAGCTCGCTCAAGCATTATCGCATAACACTCTGTGCTGGGTCACATTGTGCTGCCTGGTTGCGGGTCCCCGACCCAGCCTGCCCTGCCAGGACGCCTTGCTTTCTCTCAGGCCATTCCCACAGCCTGGACGACCAGGCAGACTCCTGTCCTCCTTTAGGGCCCAAGTTTAAAGTCACATTCACTGCCTCCCCCCCCCCCCCCAGACTTTGCAAAGATTCAGAAAAGCAATTTTTGTTCACTGTTCAAAGCAGACTCAGAAATATTAGCAACTTAGAGCCAAAGAAACCTTAACCTCTGAGTTTTTTCTTGCATAAGCTGTGTTTCTTTAGTCCAGGTGGCATTTCTTCCTTATTGCGGCTAGAACCTGTGACACCTGAGCCTTCTCACTATAGAAGTGCAGTTGCCAAGGGGACCAGGCCTCCTCCAGCACATTGTAGCCTCAGAGTAGTTTCCGTGGCACTGCCAGGGCTCACCACCTGCCACTCCCCAGGGCACCTGGGCTCTCTGAGGAAGAGCCTCACTGGCAGGTGGATGGCTCGGGAGAGGTAGCCACTGGCTCATCTATCAGAAAGATCTGGACCTAGAACATTGTCACAGGGAACCCTAGGTTCATGTCCTAGCCATGTGACCTGGGGCAAATACAGGAAGAATCTTCCTTGGGTTTACTCCTTATCTCCAAGGTGACATTAATGTGTGACCTACAGTGTGCTGTGACATTAGAGGCTGTGATGGGGTCTCCTGGGAATTGCCAGGCTCTGGGAGCTCTCATGACAGAGGGGTTGGTCCGAGGTGCTGTGCCTTGTTCTCATCATGGCTGC
>NW_007742511.1:15789-16064 GCF_000696425.1 Galeopterus variegatus
ACACTGTCCCACACCACGGCCCAGACGCACTTTTTTTCTCTCTTACTGGCAGCATCATGATTGGCCATGAGGAAGACAAAGACGTTGTCTTTTTGGTTTAGATCAGAATGAAGCTCAATAGACAATTGTTAAACAAATATGCGAGCATCATTCTGTCAGTGCCCCTGGGCAGGGCAGGGCTGGCTCTCGCAGACCTGGCAATTACAAGTCTCTTATGCCAGGAGTGTGGTCTGCTGCCTTCTCCAAAGTTTTTGCATTTTTCAGTTTGACAAAAG
>NW_007742511.1:16192-16750 GCF_000696425.1 Galeopterus variegatus
TATCTTTGGTAGAAATTTGTCTCCATTCTTCTATTTTCTGCATAACATCCTTCTTGTGAGACATGTGTTGTTGCAGTGGAACCAGCCTGGTGGATCTTCCAAAATCTGAGCCAGTCCATTTCTAAGAAGACCATTGTCTCAGGCAATCAGTGTACGTGGGCGTGTGGACAGTGTCTGGCCTGCAGGCTTCATTTCCCTTTAGAGAATGACAGGAACCAAGCTCACTAGTCATTTAGAAGCCCATGCCCTAGGGAGAGTCCATGAGTATGTGCAGGGGACCTTCCTGAGGTCCCTGCACCCTGCACTGGAGGGCAGACGATGGGAGAGGAGACTTGTGCCTCACCTGAGTTCAGGGAGGCTTTGGCTGCCTTCCACAGAGCAGACTGATTTACAGAGACCCAGAGCAAAGAGCAGCAGCACACACATGGGCATGGAGCAGACACGCTCACGGGCAGGGACTCAGCTCTACCGGCGGGTAAGGAGGTCAAGCCACCAGATGTACAGACATTTATGGTTACAGGACTGAAGCCCAGACATAACCATAGAGGAAACGACACA
>NW_007742511.1:17012-21476 GCF_000696425.1 Galeopterus variegatus
AACCAGCTGAGCTAGCCGGCCAGCCATTTTAAACAATGTTTAAGAGACACTTTGAATATTTTATTACTATCTAAAAAAATTCAGATACCTCTTCGTCTGCATGCACGGCCCTCAACCGCAGAGTAGTTGTGCATGTCTCTGTTCCCCCCACACCCTATGCCACATCTGCCTGGGCGCCTGGTTAGTGTGTGTGCCATTCCTGAGTATATTATTCAAATTTATAACTAGCACTTGATGCTTTGGGAATGTAGAGGAAAGGCTATGGTTGAACAATTCCCTGTGGCTTGGAAAAGTTAAAAAAAAAATGTTGATCAAGGTAGAATTAGATTTCATCTGTATCTACTGGAAAAAAAAAGAAGGAAATGAATTATCAGAGAAGAGAAGAAAGGGCCCTTGTTGGGGCCGCGGGGGATGCCTTGCAGAAGCAGCTTTGCCCCAATGCCCAGGGATAACTACGTGCTCACAACTCCAGCTAAAGAATCAAGGATACCCAGGAGTGTGCTCTCCCAATTAGGTGGCATGTATTTAGAATATATCTGGAATTCTTTATTTAGAACTCAGTGCAAAATCAGTCCCTCTGCTCTGTCCCAGGGTGGAGTTCTGTATACTGTGTCCCCTGAGTGTTCACTCAAGCCGGGGGCTGGGAGGCCAGGTCTGATGAGGGCATGTGTCCTGCAGGGTGGGGACCTGTGCGTGCTCTTTGCGGGCTTTTGTTTCTCCAGCTAAGGAAACATGGAGGACATGAGAATAAGATTTGCCTTCCACGCCTGAAGTAGATAAATGCTTCCTTAACGTGAATCTTTTTATTTCTTGGAAATTTGCCTTTGAGATAACACCACTTTCTAATCCTCAGAATACTTGTGAGCTCTGAAAGATGGGGGAAGTGTTGTGTGATGGGAAAAAAAGCTGAACTGATGTAGGAAAGCAGGGTGTCCCCACTGCCGACAGCATGCTGATGTCAACCAGGCTAATTTAATCCTCAGGATCTACATTTCTCCAAATGCAGTGTAAGAAACTTGAGTGGACCATCTCTGCAGTTCTTCTAGCACTGATATCTGGTGATTCAGGATACGCAGCGGCACTGACACTCACCACACTGAAGCTCAATGAAGGGAGTTAGAGCAAATTTCCGCCAAGGTATTTTTTACCTCTAATAAATCCAGAAGCCACTGTCGATTGTGAACATGAATAAACATATTCTGAAAGATACTCATAACACTGAAAATGGAACAAATGGCAGAACCATGAAGTAAGATGTCATTATAGAACGGGATAGGTAAGTCTGGAGAGGTCCAGACATGGTGTCTGTCCTCTGGCCACAAGACAATCACATTCCACTCCCACCTTCTGGACCCTGTCCCGACCTGCAGGATATTCAACGAGGATGGAGACACTTTGAATATTTCATTACTATCTAAAAAAATTCAGATACCTCTTCGTCTGCATGCATGGCCCTCAACCGCAGAGTAGTTGTGCCTGTCTCTGTTCCCCCCACACCCTATGCCACATGTGCCTGGGTGCCTGGTTAGTGTGTGTGCCATTCCTGAGTATATTATTCAAATTTATAACTAGCACTTGATGCTTTGGGAATGTAGAGGAAAGTCTATGGTTGTACAATTCCCTGTGGCTTGGAAAAGTTAAAAAAAAAAATGTTGATCAAGGTAGAATTAGATTTCATCTGTATCTACTGGAAAAAAAAAAGAAGCAAGTGAATTATCAGAGAAGAGAAGAAAGGGCCCTTGTTGGGGCCGCGGGGGATGCCTTGCAGAAGCAGCTTTGCCCAATGCCCAGGGATAACTACGTGCTCACAACTCCAGCTAAAGAATCAAGGACACCCAGGAGTGGGCTCTCCCAATTAGATGGCATGTATTTAGAATATATCTGGAATTTTTTATTTAGAACTCAGTGCAAAATCAGTCCCTCTGCTCCGTCCCGGGGTGGAGTTCTGTATACTGTGTCCCCTGAGTGTTCACTCAAGCCGGGGGCTGGGAGGCCAGGTCTGAGGAGGGCATGTGTCCTGCAGGTTGGGGAACTGTGCGTGCTCTTCGCGGGCTTTTGTTTCTCCAGCTGAGGAAACGTGGAGGACATGAGATTAAGATTTGCCTTCCACGCCTGAAGTAGATAAATGCTTCCTTAACGTGGATCTTTTTATTTCTTGGAAATTTGCCTTTGAGATAACACCACTTTCTAATCCTCAGAATACTTTTGAGCTCTGAAAGTTGGGGGAAGTGTTGTGTGATGGGAAAAAAGCTGAACTGATGTAGGAAAGCAGGGTGTCCCCACTGCCGAGAGCATGCTGATGTCAACCAGGCTAATTTAATCCTCAGGATCTACGTTTATCCAAATGCAGTGTAAGAAACTTGAGTGGACCATCTCTGCAGTTCTTCTAGCACTGATATCTGGTGATTCAGGACACGCAGCGGCGCTGGCACTCACCACACTGAAGCTCAATGAAGGGAGTTAGAGCAAATTTCCACCAGGGTATTTTTTACCTCTAATAAATCCAGAAACCACTGTCGATTGTGAACATGAATAAACATATTCTGAAAGATACTCATAACACTGAAAATGGAACAAACGGCAGAACCATTAAGTAAGATGTCATTATAGAACGGGATAGGTAAGTCTGGAGAGGTCCAGACATGGTGTATGTCCTCTGGCCACAAGACAAGCACATTCCACTCCCACATTCTGGACCCTGTCCCAACCCGCAGGATATTCAACGAGGACGCTGGAGGGGGGAGTGGGAATTGGATGGGACAAGAGACATGAGAAATGAAGACAAGATAGTATTCTGATCAAGTCTCTTTTATTGATTGTTAGGTTACATCTTATATAGGAAAAAGGAGGCATGCTGCAAAGGGTCTGGAATGTAAAGATATGATAATATCTTGAGGAGAGACAAAGACAGGACATTCAAAGTAAAGGTTGCCACCCAGAATGTTTATGGTTAAACAGTTTCTAGAGAAGGATAAAAGGTCACTTGCAAATTAACTTGCATAGCCAGGAGCAATCAGATTCTGGCACAAGCAGATTTTGAGGCAGTTATCATGCAAAGCACGGCCATCTGAGCAGATTGTCACATAGGCCTGGTCACACAAGAAGGGGTGTTGGGCTTCAGGACCCCAACAGAAGATTAAAAAGCTACTGATTTTTGTGTGTTGATCTGGCATCCTGCAACTTTACCGAAATCATTTATCAGCTCTAGAGTCTTTTGGTAGAGTCTTTAGGTTTTTGTCTACACAGGATCACTGGACAGATATCCCTGTCTTAGGTTGCTGCAGAATAACATCCTCATTACCCGTCTTTGACTATCCAGCTCTAATTTTTTGAAGGGCAAGCAGATCGATTTCACTCATTAGAGCAATGTTCCATTTCCAGTCGTTGATAATGAATCTGAGTGGGCTGTGCTTGAATAGCCTCTATCTGTTCCTTAATAAAATTAGTGACCTTATTAAAAAGGAATGGCCCCAAGGACAGCAAAAGAAGTAAACCTATAAGAGGACCTAGTAAAGGTAAGAGGTAAGGTAAGAATCCATTGAAACCAGTCCAAAGGGGATTGTCAGCCAACTGTTTTCTTCTTTTTTCCAAATCTTCTTGCAGTTGTTTAATGCGATCACGCACTATTCCAGACTTGTTCACAAAAAAGCAGCACTTTTCCTGTAAAGCCAAACAGATACCTCCCTGCTCAGCAGTTAGTAAATCAAGACCTCTGTGGTTTTGTAAAACCACCTCTGCGAAAGAATCCAATTGATCTTGCAAATCTTGAATAGTTTGAGAAAGAGTCTGTATATCTGAAATTAACTGTTTAGACAATTTAGTACATTGGGATATAGACTGTGTAAGGCCAGCAGTTCCAGTGGCTAGTGCAGCAGTAATTCCTAATCCAGCAAGCAAAGGAATAAATTGTTCAGCTCTCTTTGCTCTTCCTGCTATGTGCTCAAAAATAGGAACGGGTGCAGGCTCAGTTCCTGGTATAACATGTTTTTTCCAAATCCTCTTGCAGTTGTTTAATGCGATCACGCACTATTCCAGACTTGTTCACAAAAAAGCCAAACAGATACCTCCCTGCTCAGCAGTTAGTAAATCAAGACCTCTGTGGTTTTGTAAAACCACCTCTGCCAAAGAATCCAATTGATCTTGCAAATCTTGAATAGTTTGAGAAAGAGTCTGTACATCTGAAATTAACTGTTTAGACAATTAAGTATATTGGGATATAGAATGTGTAAGGCCAGCTGTTCCAGTGGCTAGTGCAGCAGTAATTCCTAATCCAGCAAGCAAAGGAATAAATTGTACAGCTCTCTTTGCTCTTCCCGCTATGTGCTCACAAATAGGAACGGGTGCAGGCTCAGTTCCTGGTATAACATCAACGTCAGGAAGAAGAAGGGCCAAGACACATATTGCTGTCCAGTTAGTGGGCAGCTGGGTATAAGCTCGATTGCTGCCACAAACAATAACTGAACT
>NW_007742512.1:0-1521 GCF_000696425.1 Galeopterus variegatus
CGCTCAGCCAGTGAGCAGGAACCGGTCTGTATGTGGGATCCGAACCCTCCGTGGGAGCGCCTCCGTGCTCCCAAGCAGCGCACTGTAGCAGTGCGCCACCGGGCCGGCCCTAAATCACTTTTTCAAACTTTAGAAAATATTTGTTGAAGACTACTATGGGCTGGCACTCTTCTAGGCCCTGGGAATACAGCAAAGAACAAGGCCATGTCCTCATCCTCATCGAGCTTACATTCTAGTTGGGTGTAACATGTGTTAAGTCTTTAGACAGTGCCTGGAACATAATAGATGCTCAATAAATTGAAGACATTATTAGAGCTTTCAAGACTGCAATTCCCAAGGAAATAATTAGTTATTTACTAATTAATAAGATACAAAATGTAATTATAACCATTATCTCCTTTGATCCCCACAATGATAATCCAGAGAGATAGGACAGATAGCAGGCACTCTATGGTTCTTCTTGCAACTACGGTGAAACCCTGGGACTAACCCAAGCACCCCCAGCCGTGCAGAGCAGGTCACCTTCTGTCCTGTTTCCATCTTTTCCTTAGGCAGGGCAAAGGGTTAAGAGGTAAGAAATCAAAACTAAAAAAAAATTAAAGTGGCTCTTCTCTAGACCTGCAGATGCAGTGAAATATTTTAAAGTCATGTTCTCACATGGTATAAATGTTTTAACCATATTTGGGGGGCGGATATGTTTGCACTTCTCTTTTTGCACTTAGCCCAGGCTGTTAGCATGCCTGTTTTCTTGTCTCCCTCTCTCACAAAGCTGTGAACTTCTCACCTAGGGACAGCAGGTCTGACTCAGGAGGCCCTCACAGCAAGACCTAGTGAAGTACTTTGCAATTATTTAATAGCCCTCAGGCAACACTGGCTGAATCTGCCCCCTCTCCCATCCCACACAGCCTTGGTGAAGAAGAATCTAGGAATTCCTCACCAGAAGCCTTGAGGATACCCATGCAAGACCATTTCTCTCTAGGTCTCTGTTGTTACACACAGGTTGGCAGATATGAGCTTCAGCCAGCTGTTCCCCACCTACAGAGCGATCTTGAGGGTGTCTGTGAATTGGTATCTGGCTTTTTCTGTATCCCCATCTCCAGTTCCTAGAAGGTGAGCTCCAACCTAGTGGAGTCGAGGGGGCTGGGAAGGGTGGCCCAGTCGTGGCTCAGGCAGTCATCCCTTGGTTGTCCCGAGTCTCTGGCGCGTGCCTCTGCTGCCCTTTCCCACACTCTGCTTGCTCCGCTACCAGGGCTCCCTCCTTCAGCTTGTCAAGTCTCCAGGCTCAGCAGGCAGGATGCCATCATTCTCAAGAATAAAGGAAACGTTTTAGGGTTTGACAACCCTGACATTTGCATGTCTGTTTTCAGAGAAATAACCATCTTGGGGGATTAAGACTTTTTTTTCTCTTCCTCCCATCCAGCCCAAAGTATGAAAACATTCTTGACATAGTTGCCTGAAAAAGGATTTCTAAAGAGAAAAATACCATCCATGCCCTGTGATTTCAATGACTTGGTGTGAAAA
>NW_007742512.1:2422-3886 GCF_000696425.1 Galeopterus variegatus
GGGACAGTACATGGGAAAAGGGGTAGAAGCCCAAGGCCCGGAGCCCAGAGGCATTGGGCAGAGGAGGGAGAAATGGGGTTGGGGGGAGTGTTACTCATGGGGCATTTTACACCAGGACTTAGGCCTATTCAGATGTTAAAAGGGGCTCTGAATCTGGAAGAGAAAGATAAATTTCACCTCATATTTGGGAAGTCCTGATTCCCAGAGATCTGCCTCCTTCTTGGGGAGATACACCATGGCCTGCTCTAAGCACATAAAGTGGATCTTTGAGGGGATTCCTAGAAAAAGCCAAGTAGAGTGACTCATCCTGAATCATTAAAGATTTTCTCTTAAGAGGTGATTTCCACAAAGGCCAACTCTTTCCTCATCCTTTAGGTTGGAAGCTGATGAACTTGCAAGCAACAGGGCTCCTCTGTCATTATTCCAAAAAAGGTGCAGCTGTGCCCATGAAAGTGATTGTGGATCGAGGGGTTGGTCCAGGTAAATGTAGCAGAAGGCAATTTTAAAGTTATTGCCCAGGATAACAACCATCTACCCTTCCACCCACTCAACAACCAAGCATCTATGTTGGGCAGAGCCCTGTATTAAATGGTGATTCCCTTCAAACTTGAGAAGGAATGTTAGCCCACAAAGCCCTGGAAAGGAGCAACAGTGGGAAGAACAGGAAATTTCGAGAACTGCCCCCAATGAGTGGGTTGACTGTGGCAGGGCCAGGGAAACATCTCAATACAAACTCCAGAGAAGGCCCAGCACATGTTGATTTCCTGGGGCCCAAGCCCAAGGTGGCACATTTTGTGTGCCAGTCAGAACAGTTTCAAAATGAAGCCAAAAGAGAGGAGCCATCAGGCAAGGACCTCTCTTCTCCAAGGAGCCTAACCCTGGGCCTTGGTGAAGGGGTGGGAGACTCCTGGCAGGACTCAGTGCCCAGACTGAAGGAGCTTGTTTTAGGGTTTCTGGGACAGGGACCAGGGGAGGTCATGGGGCAGGAGGTCCAGGTGCAACTTGTGCTGCACAGCGACAGTCTGGGTGTGCCCCCAGGCCATCACAAGAACTATTGCCTAATCCTGTGCTGGAAAGCAGAGGGCCGGGCCAGGGCAGGCCTGAAAGGGGAACCTTATAGAAAAAAAGGGGGGCAAGAAAAACAGTGAAAACAGAGACCTTGCTTCATTAATTCCAGAGTCTGCAATGAGCTGTCTGAGATAAGAGGGGCAAAGAAACCAGCCAGAAAAGTGCTAGAAGATCCCTCAAAAAAGTCCTTCATCTGTAGTTTTTGTAAAAGAAAGTTTTCCACATTTATGCCTTTTCCCAGTAAAAGATTAATTTCAAAAATCCCTCTAGGTACACAGCAGAGTTTATCATAGATCTGTAGTTTTTGTAAAAGAAAGTTTTCCACCACATTTATACCTTTTCCCAGTAAAAGATTAATTTCAAAAATCCCTCTAGGTACACAGCAGAGTTTATCAT
>NW_007742512.1:4082-21475 GCF_000696425.1 Galeopterus variegatus
GAGATAAGAGGGGCAAAGAAACCAGCCAGAAAAGTGCTAGAAGATCCCTCAAAAAAGTCCTTGATCTGTAGTTTTTGTAAAAGAAAGTTTTCCACCACATTTATACCTTTTCCCAGTAAAAGATTAATTTCAAAAATCCCTCTAGGTACACAGCAGAGTTTATCATACAAAATGCATTTAGCCCTCTCACCTTGGATTTCACTTTGAATTTCTCTGTAAGCATTTAGCTTTCCCTCTGCACTACCAAAGCTGAGGCTGGAGAGGATGTTTGCAATCAGCTGGCAGCCCCTAGGAGACAGTGTAGACTGGTGTCTGGGTAGGATGTCTGGCCCCAGTTCCGACCCCTAAGAGGACAGCATCGAGACCCAAAGGCAGTGAAGCAGAGGGCGGAAGAGGTTAGAGCCCACCCCACACCCGGCACCATCTGCCTCGCTGCTACCCCAACCCCAACTCGACCACCCAGTTCTGCTCCGTGCTGAACTGATTAGTCATTCATAATGCTGAAGTCATTAATTCAGGAAGGAAGCCACGCTAGCTGCCTCCTCTCCTCGCTGGGAGTTTGCTGCCGTTGCAAAACAGATGAGTAATCAGACATTCCAGGAGCCCTCGTTAAGCCCATTGCCAAGAAAGGTGTCTTGCAGCTCATTTGCTGGTGGGGAAGCCATGCTACAGGCCCTGAATCATGCTGGATCCAGGGGAGAGCAAGGCCAAACTTGTCTGAGTTCAACATTGCATCACCAAGACCAGCGAAGGGGAGCGGCCTACCTGATCACCAAGCCCCACCGACCCCACCCACACCCCTCAGAGGGTTGACCGTCTGTAGGATGCTCTGCTGTTTCTGGGGCTTAGGGAAACTCAAAAGGTCAGAGAAAAACATCCTGGGAGGGATGCTAGATACTAGATAGAGCCCATCATCCCTGTTTGACACATAGTGAAACTAAGACCCACAGAGACAGTGGCACCCGCCTAAAGTCAAACAGCTAATTAGGACTGACTTAGAAGAAAACTTGCATCTCTCAGTTTTCTGTCCCCAGCAATTTCCACTGCACACATTACATTAGCAGATAATGTTAAGACTTGGCTTTTGAGGAAATACAAGGATGGCAAAATAATGAAAGCCACTCAATGTCCATCAGTAGACAAGTACTTTAAAAAATGGTGGTTAAATAAAAGGCAATGTTAATTGGCCATTTAAAAAGATTGGCACCACTCTCTATGTTCTGATATGGAGCTATCCATCACATGGTTTTAAGAGCAAGAAAGCAAAGCATAGAAACTGTGCATACAGTACGCTACCATTTTGAAGAAGGAAAACACATACACAGTTCATAACATCTAATATTCGGAATGCATTGAAGGGCTGTGGTTATTATTAGTAATACCGGTTATTATCAGAGTGTGCTTTCTCCAACAACTGCCCTGAATGAGCGAAGCTTCCGAGAGAGACTTGATTTATTGCCCCTGAGCCTGGCCGGCCCTGTTTCTCTGCGTCCTTCTCTCTGCCTGTGGGTCTGAAATGCTTTTCCCAGCATCTGCCACCTCAGCACTCAATGCCTCAGTTTCCAGATGCTCAGCAGCCTCTGTATAAGAAAAGCTCTGGGAGAGGCTCAGCACCAGGAAGAGACCAGATCATTCCTCTAGGTCCTACAAGCTTTCATTCTTGGAGAGTTGTGCATTCATAGGTAAAGACCCCTGAGAGGAATCACACCTTGAGCTCAGTCAGCCACCACCTCGCTGTTTACCCACCAGCCTCTCAGTGGATACTAATGACAGCTAGGGACCAGCAAAGATCTCAAGAAAGGACCTGAGTGCCCTTGAGGTGACTACCTAGGACAAATTGCTTCCTATCTCCCACTCCAGGTCTAGGGAGGAGGGGCCATCTGAGCCATATGTGGTGGGCGTGTGGTAAAACCAAGGCATTGGAGAAGCCAGAAGGAAAGAAGCACTCATCAGGGAGATTCCTCCACAGAGCTGCCTGGAAAGGTTGCTTCAGCAACTCCTAGCATCATCTTTTCATCTCCCAAGGAGTTCACATCCACCTACCATCATTCCCATCTATGGATAAGAAAACTGAGGCTCAGAGAGAGGAAGGGGATCCTCTACCTAGGTTTAGAGATACAGTCCCCTGCCTACATTCTACTTCTTTCCATCTCTGTCTTTGTAAAATGGTGCCTGGAAGGTAGCAGGCATTCATCAGTGTCAGCTGATTAAATGGAAGTAAAACCCACAATGGTGCTGGAAAGCCTGGGTCTCTCATGATTTAGGATACAAATATTTGCTGTCTGAAAGGAAGAGAAAAGCAGGGCAGTGCTGTGGAGACAATAGGATTTTGGAAGGAAACACACCCACTGGTTCAGGGTAATCAGACAGGTACTATTTATGAGCCACTAATTATGTGTAAGAATCACACTAGGCACTGAGTTCTGCGCTTGGTTTCACCCCATGCCCTTCCTCTTACATCCACTGCTAGTTTCCAGGGCTTCTCCCTCCCCTGCTCCCCCCGGCCATATCATCACTGCCATATTTCAGCCCCCCATTTCTCTGTCCACCTTCTTTCATTGTTATCTCAAACCTCTCCCCCAGGAACAGGCTGGGCTTGCCCTTCGTGTTGACCACGGATATTTGTGCAAGGACAGTCTTTCCTTTTTGAGGTCCTTTCCTCTTTCATTAATGTGCTCATGAATTCACCAAATATTCACTGAACTCTCATATGCCACATACTCTGCTAATATCACTTCATATAAATAATGATTAAAGAGTACATAGAATTTGGTACATCTTTCATAAAGATCCAGAGAAAAAAACTTATTCCAAAAAATCCTAAAATGAAATAATTTCCAAGCAACAAGGATAGTAGTAAAAAGCTTGAGTTTTTATTAATGTACTGCTATTACTTATTAATTATATTCCCCTGTCTTAAATTTTCCCTCAGTCACCAGAATGGAATCAATAAAAGGCAACATTTTCCTGTCTGATGTTTTTAAATCACATTACAAGGCATGGAGTTTTAATTTCACATGCATCAGTTTCTGGGTCTTGGGTCTTTTTTTCTTTTCCTCCTCAAAGCAGATAAATGAGGTTCTGAACTTAAGATAATAAGGCTGAACAGTGAGGCGCTTTTTAAAAAGTGAATCATTTCTCAGTTCTCCTTTGCTAATCTCTCTTGGTAACATTAATTATGAGTTTGTGCAGCATGCCCCAAGGCAAGCTCGGCTTTCCCAGGACAATTAAAGTTACTTAATTATTAAAAACTGTGTGTGCTGCTGCCCAGAGAGAAAGAGGCGGCCAGGCCCGGCTCCCACAACCCCCCACAGGAGTGACCGGACACGCTGTGGGAACTCGGCTCCTTTCCCTGGCCATTGTAATTCTTTCAGTATAACCTATGAAAATCCCCTCCGCAGCCATGGCGGCCTCTCCGCCACAGCATGAATGATTTAGAGGCTACTCACTGCTGAGTCCAGCCTGTGGCTCCTCACGCCTCAGGGCTGAACTCCAGCTTCTCCAGGCCAGGGGCAGAAGAGACCCTCGGCCTCCAGAGATGACAGGGCCTGTGCCTGGGAATCTCACCAGAGGAAGAATCTTGGGAAATGAAGAGCTTTCCTGCGGGGCCCATTCTTCCACAGGCTTCTGCCCCAGAGAGCAGAACAGGTTGCATGTCATCATGAACCCTGAAAAGGGGACAGGTGCAGGAGGATGGCTGCCGTGGCCAGGCTGCTTTCACAGTAGACATGACCAAGAGTGGACACTCATTTCTAACAGCCTTTTTTTCTGGGTGGTTCTTTGATGGTGGGAGTGAAGAAACCAGAAGTAGCCTTGGTGTTGCCATCATCACCCAGAGTGACCTCGGGCAAGTCACTCTGCATTGTGAGTCTTGGCTTCATAGTTGGAGGCATTCTGTGATCTCTAGGGGCCTGCAAGTCCTGATACTTGATGACTCTAACACTTCCCTGGAAAGAAAAACTCAAATTTCCCATTTCACATTCTACTTTTATTTATTCATTCAGGAAGCAACAGGCACTGTTCTAGCTCTAGGGACAGAACAGTGGACAAAACAGAGAGGAATCCCTGCCCTCCTGGAGGCTGCACCCTCTAGGCCCATTCATTGTCTTGCACCCAGGAGGAAAGAGCCAAGAAGGGAGCAGGTTGGTCCTGGGATCCCCCAGCAACTCAGTGTGAGACAGTGCGGACTTCTGCTGCCAGCCCAGGGAGCCGCACCAAGCTGCTGCTGCCTCTCCTTCTATTCCTCTGCCTTCTGCTCTCTTTAGCTCCTTCCCACTTCAGCTCTGTCCCTGGACTCCAAGTCTCTGGGGAAGTATGGTCCAATAGAAATGTGCTGGCCATGAATGCAAACCACACACATCGTTTTAAATTTCCTAGTAGCCACATTTTTTAAAAGTATACAGAAGGCTGGCCGGTTAGCTCAGTTGGTTAGAGTACAGCCTTATAACACCAAGGTCATGGGTTCAGATCTCCACACTGGCCAGCTGCCTCCCCGCCCAAAAAAGTAAAAAGAAATACGTGCAAATTCATCTCAGTGATATATTGTATTTAACCAATATATTCAAAATATTATAGTTTTAATATGTAATAAATATTTAAAAATTAATTAGTAAGATATGTTACATTTTTAAATTAAATCTTTAAAACCCGACATGTATTTTTACCTTTACAGAACATCTTGATTGGGTCAGCCACATTTCAAGTGCTCAATAGCCTCATGTGGCTAGTGATTACTGTCTTGGACAATGCAGGTCTAAGGTTCCTATCATCTCTCTCTATCATTCCTCTGTATTCTCCACTCCCTACTGGAACAGAAGGTTCCCCTTGTGTACACAGCACGGCATGGGAGGGCTGGAGCCTGGCTCCTTTGATGCTGGGGCATTTTCCCCAGTGCATTGACAGTATGGAATACTATGTAGGCAATAACAAAAAAGGCAAGACACTCTTCTCTGAACTCATATGGAAAAAGCACCATTAAGCGAAAGACAAGATACAAATAGTGTCTACAGAATTATACCAGTGCAGGAAATAGATGTATTTGGTTGTACATGCACAAACTCTCTGTAGAAGAATTCTTAAGAAACTAAGAACATCAGGAGGAGGAACCGGATGAGTGGAGGGCAGGGGTGGGAAAGGGACTTTTCATAGTGTGTATGTTTATGCTTTTTCAATTTTGAATGTTGGGGATGTATTACTTATTCCAAATTTAAAGCAAAAGCTCTGTGGCTGGTGGACATGCCGTGCACGGGAGGCCTGCCCGGGCACCTGGGCTGTACACGGCACCTGCCCCTGCCCACAGCAGTGCATCAGGAGGAGCAAATGCAGGTCAGATCCCTGTTGTTGCTGCTGTTACACAATAAGAGGCAGGCTTGGCAGAGGCCCAGGGCAGGAAGACACGGTATCAAGTGACTCCAAAGGGATCTTTTGTCTCCGTAAAAGCAGTGGTTTCCACTCAGCATCCCTGCCCCCTCTCACAGCCTGTTGTCTCTAGGATGCCTTGGCCACCTGCTGCAAGAGCATCATTCCTCCCCTGGAAAAGCCTCTGGGTTTGAGGTGGGCAGGCAGGGGGGCACTGGTTAGGAAGGGGTGTCATCCTTTCTTCCCAAAGGATGTCATTCATTCTCTGAATGGCATTTCCAGAGGCATGATGCCACCCTGCCTCTGCCCTCTGAGCCCTGGCATCTCCAGCCTGTGTGTGACTAAGAAAACAGAGCATAAGCAAGCATGTATGTGTCCTCCTGTGCTCGTCTGTTTCCCATGTTCTGGCATTCGCTCATTCATTCATCGATTCTTTCAATAAGTATTTATCAAGCGCCTATTATATTCCAGTCACCATGCTATGCCCTTGGGATACAGCCAGGAACAAGGCAGACAAGGTCCTTCCCTCGTGGAGCTAATAGTCTAGCAGGAGAAACAGACATTAAATTAAAAATAACTCATTCCTACCTGTCAAGATAAGTGGACCCAAAAATACATAAAATCAGGGTACACGATCTAGTCTGGGAGGCCAGGGAAGGCTGTGCACAAGAAGTGGTGTTTAAGCGGAGACTATATTGAAAATATAGAGATCCCGAGATGATAAGAAGTGACAAGTGTGCCTTTCTTGGACTAGGACCCCACAGACCTGGCTCTGAACTTGCTCTATGTCCTTCAATAAACCACACCCCCTTTAAAAAGTCCAGGGTTCAGATCCCCATACCAGCCAGCCACCATAAAAAATTTATTTGGAAATAAACTTAAGATTGCAAAAACTTGCAAAAATAGAAATAGTGCAAAAACACCTATATATTTTTATCTAGATGATTCACTTTTATTAACATTTCCCCCCATTTGCTTTATCAGTTGTATGTATACTCACCCTGTCATATATAAATATATATATGTATCCTTATACACAATTTTCTTCTGAACAATTTGAGGACACATTACATACATCACGGCCCTCTACCACTAAATACTCAGAACCACCCAACTTCGTGAGCTCACTTTGCTCAGAGCATGATGAGGATAACTAAACCCTGCACTGTCTGCCTCCCAGAGCATGTGAGATCCTTCTTGAGCAAAGTGTTGGGTGCATGGAACAAAACTAGTATCTTTTGGCTAAGCACTTCTCAGAATTTAGAAATGAAGTATTTTCCTGGAGAAATGCCCAGCGTCTCAGCTCCTCCAGAAGACAGCCTGCTCTTCAGCCAGGCCTGGTAGGTATACATGGGGCTGAGGGGGAAGCAGTGTCCTCTGCAGCCCCCCTTTCGTCAGGCGTCCAGGGCAGACCTGAGCCCTGGTGAGCACATTTCGGGCCAATCAGCTCACCCCACAGCTCAGAGGAAGCATTGCAAAGGCAACTGTGGTCGACAGAGACAATGCTGGCCCACCCAAGGGATGGGCTCCTCTCCTTGGTGAGATGGAACAAAGCCAGCACAGAAACCTGCTCCTGGCCAGCCGGACCTGCATGCAGGGAGCCCACAAATGCTCACAGAGCACAATCAGTGAGTGTTCGGCCTCTCAGCAGGTTTTGAGAGCCATCCTCTTAATGAGAACAATAAATTAACACGAGGAAGGGTGGTTGCCAAGCACAAGCAAATGACGCATGCCCCGGACTTTGCTGGCCCCAGGGGACTACCCCTCCGAGCGTGGGACCTGCAGAATCAATAACTGGGCAGGGACAAGGCCCAGACCTACTGAGTCAGGCTTCTGGGCTCAGAGCCTGGGAATGTGTATTTGTAAAAGTTCCCAGGTGACGATCAGTCAGGTTTAGCAACCACTGGCCTAGATACCCTCTGAAATCACTTCTAGCACTGACATGACTTGATGGTATGAATGGGAACAGAGACCCAGGGGTAGAAGATATATACACACACAGTTAAATGGTGGTGTGAATCTCAGAAGGGAATCATGTGCAGCCAAGCCTCCGCGTGTGTGTGAGGATGTTCTCCAGCTCCTGCCCCTCCTAGGTTTATCCAGACTATCCCTGATGGACACAGAATCTGCCCCCAAACCTGAGGCTCTCCCCGAGTCGGGGAGGAGAGGCAGAGGAAAATCAGTGAAGCAGCCAAGTTCTGCTCTAGCTGTGCTGACGAAAACTGGCTGTGGCGTGGGCCAGCTTGCTGGAGCACAGCTGTGGGCAAGGCCAGGTGCAGGCGGCCCGGGTGAGCCCAGAGGGCCCAGCTGCCCCAGCTGCCCCAGCCACGTTAGGGAGCAGCGCTCACGGGCCAGAGGGCAGCACCGGCTCTGTGCTCCTGACTCACCCACCCCTGGCAGCAGCAGGCCTGGGACTTCCCCCTCTGGCTGCTCGTAAGCTTCTGCCTACATGCTCTGTATGGCTGGCCTATTTTTCTTTTACTCCAGTTACCCACACCCCTCAACGGGGTCACTCTTCCTCACACGGGAGGTTTCTTCTTGGGTTTCTAGGCAAACACTGGACTCTGGGGCCCTGCAACCTTATCCCTTCCATCATTAAACAGTGAGACTCCTGAGGAGCCAAAACCATGTCTCCCTGCTCCCCCTCCCACACACTCAGCACTACCACAGGCAGGTAGCAGGCACTATCTGCTGAAATGAGGGCAGACAGAGCAGGCAGGCAGGAATGGATGGAAATGGGAAGGAAGAACGGGAGGAAGGAAGGAAGGCTGCAGTAAATCTGCAATAAAATCCAGTTCTTAACTAACCCCCTGCATCGGATTTCTCTCCAGGGCCCATTCTAGGGAAGCTCCTTGGTCAAACCCCCTTCACTGTAGGACTTCTCTGTGAGGGAAGAGTGTGCACTAAACTAAGAGTGTGAACTAAATGGTCTTTACTAGAAGTTCTCCAGACATGAGAAACCACTCATGTAGCACACAGAGTGAATAACTGACTGACTGAAAGAATAAGCACTCTGAATGTCCAAATCTGGCCTATTCTTCAAGATCTAGAGTAAGAGCCACTTCCTCAATGAAGGCTTCCTGGATTTGATCTCTCCCTCCTCTGAAACTATACATCCTGTTATCCATCTTCTTTGACTGACAGGCTATACTTTGCTACCTTCTAATACAGTCATTTCGTGTACATGACAGGGTTGATATAAAAGAAACAGCAAAGGCTTTGAAGTTAGACTTTCCCAAGTTTAAATCCCATATCTCTCTGTTACTGTGTAAATGTAAAGGATTTGTTTATCCTCAGCTTCTTCAGGCATAAAATCAGGATAAGAACTACATCACAAGTTTGTTGTAGGGATTAGCAATGTGGTAGAGATGTGCAGGAGTCAGACTGTTTCTATATTTCCTTTCCTACAGGACTAGGGAAAGATTACACTTCTCTGCATTGTGATATCCTCTGGCCAGTGAAGTGTGAGAAGTGGTTGCTGTCAATTCCATGCAGCAGTGTTTCAAAGCTGGCATATAATTATCAATGCTCTCTTCCCCTCCTGCAGTGAATCCTACAACCTGTGTTGAGGTCGTGGCACCACAGGATGGTAGAGTACCCATCAGCTTAGCAGCCATGAGCAGATCCCTTCCCTGATGAGCTGGACTGAGAATGTAATAACCGTGAGAAATAAATTTTTTATTGCTTCAAGCCACTGAGATTCTGGGATTGTTTGTTACAACAGCATTACCTAACCTATCCTGACTAATACATGAAATAATGTATTCAGGACCCTTAGTACAGCTCTGATACATACTAAGTGCTTGATAAATGTGCTGTGACTGAAGAAATATATAAATAAATGTTTGAGCAAATGAACAAATGAGTGAACTATTAAATACTTCCAAACCAGAACTGCTTTTTCTAAGGAAAGTTTGTGACAACTCTCCTGGCTCCTTTATGATGAACGTAAATAACTTAGGCAGATGCCACTGGTAGCCAGGTTATACCTGGGCAATTAGGATGCTGCCCTTTATGACATGTTTTCCCTACCTATCCAGGGATATTATGACACCCATACAAGCCCCACACATCTCCCTGGGCTCCATGCCCCGCCCCTAACCGAGGGTTCAGGAGAGTTGGGGCTCTCGGTTCAGGTGTGTTCGCCATGGGAGATCTCATCTGGACAGCCAGACTCAGAGCAAAGTGGCCCTGAAGAATCAAACCCTTGAGCATCCCCCGCCCCGCCCCCCATGAAGCACAGTCCATCAGAGGGCAGGGACTGGCGAGAGGGGACCACATGCAACTAGTAGCTGTTCTTCTCTAGTCCTGGAAACTGAAAGGCCTTTACAGAGGGCTGCTTAGCACAACTGGGACTAACCCAGTTGAGGATAGACAGACCTCATCCCAGAATGGAGCTGAGAACTGACATGGGCAGCCCCTATCAAGTGCAGGGGGTTGCAGCTTAACAAGTGCTTTCATGCCCGGTGTCTACTGTGGTCCAGAGAGCAACCCGATGAAGTAACCTGCATTGGGCACATTATTGCCTCCATTTTACAGAAAAGGATACTAAGGTTTAGAGCAGGGAGATGAATCTTTGAAGATACTCCATAGCATCTAGAGGAGGTAGATTCAGGCATTCATATCAAGAACTTCTCAGAATTTTCCCTTTGCCCACTGAAGGAGAGGCTGAGAGCCCTTTTTGGTTTCTTTACACTTTAAAGTCATCCTTTTTCTTCCTGTTGATGCCTACTGCTTGATGAGACAGGCATATGGCATATTCACCCCCAAAATCTTCAAAGACTGCTCCCCACAGTTGTAAAGAAATAAAGAGAGAGAAACAAAGAGGAAATTCCACCCCAGAAACCACCAAAGCACCCAGAGAAGAGGGCAGAAGGGGAAAGCACTCTTCTGAGGCACTGGGCTCCCAGCCCCACTGAAAAGAGAGGTGTGAGCAACAGAGGAAGCAGAAGCAAGGCAGCAGGTACGTCATCAGAGACCCTCCTGAGTGGATGGAGCTGGGAGAGCAAACACCATGCAGGTGGCAGGAGGGTGGGTGCCGAGGACAGGCCCAGGAAACTTGAGGGTGCTGGGGCTCCCTGTTCTGGGCTGCTGATGTAAATCTGAGGACAGGCATAGTAGCCACAGGGGCCCCACAGGGTGGGGTGTGCCTGGCTATAGTTTCTTTTTCTGGCTGATGAAGGGTTGACGCTAGGTTCCTTTGCTTCCTCCAGCTCTGACATCAAAGAGGTTTCATGAACTGAAAGCCTTTTGAGTCTCAATCTCTAGACCTCTAGGGGCTGTGCCACATCAGATTCAGAACTACCCAGCAAGCACAGGAACTGTTGCTGAGCTGTCTCCCTTAGTCCTCATGACCCAGCAAGGAGAGCAGTTCACTCCTGCAGTACTGATGGGGAAACTGAGGCTCTGAGAGGTGTAGGTTCTTTCCTAAGTACCATAACTAGTAAGTGGAGAGCTCAGATTTGAATCCAGTCCTACCTGGATGCAAATCTCAGCCTATTTTATGGCATCATGCTGCTTCCCAATGTCATAATAAAGATCCACCCAGAGCAACAATCCCCTGGGATCATTTTTTTAAATGCTGGTCACCAACATCAACAGAGAACTAAAAAGGACCAGTAATAAGGTTCTTTCTCTTTCTTTTGCCCAAAGACAATGAACACTAATACCAAGGGCAGTGGTGCAGAAAGCCATTTTCCCCAATGTCCTTGCCAGAGACAAAGAGATAACCCTTATTTGAAAATTTGCTTAAATATTAACTCAGCACCCAAGGGTGCTGTCCAATACAAGCAATACAAAGTCCTTGTCTTTAGCCTAAGAGCTCAGAACTTAATAAAAGGAGCCTGAGCATCCACCACACTACTGTCCTCACACACTGAGAAGCCCCCGATGCAGGGTCTCTTTCCCTCACTGTCACAGCATTACAATAAGCACAAGTCCCTTCGCAGCCTGGAGAAGCAAGTGAGAGTGCAACCCTCACATTAAACTGAAGTTTCCTAGCATGCAGGGGAACTTAGTTTACACCCTGTGCCTGCTCGGGCACCCATTCCAGGAAGCGATTTTGCTTCTACATGTACCCTATGGGTGCCACTCACACTCCTACCCTTACAGTTGTGACCAGGCAGAGACTCCACATCACAGCCTTTCAAGAGGCACAGCTCCCACTCTCTTGGCTCCAGACACGTCAGAGTTTCTGTTCTCTGGGCCTTTGGTGGTATCTCTGCTTCTGTTGTCTGCACACTGGCTGACAGCCATGTGCTCTGTGCCTGTGTCCACTGCTGCTGTGGACACACTGGGGAGGCGATAGAGGAGTAAGTCAGTGTCAGATCTCAGGTGGTGCTAGATGAGGGCTTTGGCCATTTCTTAAACATGCTGACATCTCAAGTCTCAGTTATCATAGATGCCAACTTGCCTTTCCAACTGGGTCAGAAAAATAAATGATATATCTGGACACCTACTTCCCTTCCTTACGTAAACTCCACTACTCAGCATGATGTTAAAATCGGAGGATATAGGACATTGGTGCTGGCAATAAACTTTACCCTTTAGAGCACATGAGGAATAAAAAGAAAAACAAACTCCAAAAAACAGTGTCTTCCTCTTAGGTGACTGGCAGTATAGGCACAACAATAACTTTCAGGCTAATGGCTCCAACTGCAAGACTGCAGCCTAAAATAAACCAGACAATGGGCCCCCCAAAAACTAGACAGGCAGCAAGACCTCTCTTGTCTGTACTTACCAATCAAGCTCTGGTGCCATCTGCAAGTACACTGTCACTCTAGTCATTCTTGTTAGACCCTGGGACCAACGGCCACCCCCAACCCCCCACCCTTTTTCACACCTCAGAGCCTTTGCTTATGTTGGCCTCTGTCTAGGAGGACCTTCTCTGGCTCATTCATTCATACGTAAGCTCAATGCCACCACCTAAGTGTCCACTGAGGACAGGGCCCCATTCATCCATCAGGTCAGCAAAGTGTAAACCTGCTGAGTGTCCACTAACCTACACAGCCCAGAACTTCCATCAGAATTCATTGTTATTTCCCTTATAACCCCCTACTTTAAACATAGCTATTTGACGGTTCTTTTCAATATCAGACTTTTAGAAAACTTCAAATTGAGGGCTGTGCAAATGTCTCACTCGGGAGAGTGCGGTGCTGATAACACCAAGGCAACGGGTTCGGATCCCTATATAGGGATGGCCAGTTCGCTCACTTGGGAGAGCGTGGTGCTGACACCACCAGGTCAAGAGTTGGGATCCCCTTACAGGTCATATTTGAAAAAAAAAGAAAACTTCAAATTGTTCCTAAACAAAGAATGTATTGTATAAACCCAAACCTGCCTTACAGTAGCTGCTCAGCAAATGTTTATTGAGTCAATTAGTGAGTGACCAGACAAAATACCTTTACAACTGCAAACTTCTTGCTTGATCCTCACGGCATCAGCATTATTATCTCCATTTTACAGATTCATCCTCATTCACTCACTTATGTTTAATTCGTGCAAGTTGTCAGTCCAGAAAAGTCCTTCTCAAACTTCAATTTGCACATGAATTTCCTGGGGAGCTTGGTAAAATGCAGATTCTGATTCAGTAGATCTGGTGTGGGGACTGAGATTCCACATTTCTAACAAATTCCCAAGTGGCACCCATACTGCCTCTGCAAGGGCCACACTCAGAGTCTTACCCATTTAACAGGGTGGCTGAGAGAAAGAAAAATCCCAATTAGTTTGAGTATGTAATAGGAACCAGAGTCTATGAAATCTTAGGAAGGAGGATAGGTAGATAGTATTATGTCCATTTTACAGATGTGGAAACTGAGGGTCAGAGAGACTAAATGATTTCTCCAAGGTCGAATCCATCCTTCAGACACCTGTTCAGTGCTGTCTCCTACTGATCTGCATGCTGGAGGGTTCAAAGATGAAGACACCATGTTCTGTCCTCAGAAAGGTGACATGGGTGATGTACATCCACCAGAGCCTGTAACACAAAGTTGAAAGAGAGAAGAGACAGAAGTCCAGAGGCGGGAGAACACGTGCCAGCCAGATCTTAGGCAAAAACCTGCCACATCTTTGTTTTCTACCCATGGCCCAATTAGACTAGAGATGGGGTCTTCTTCTATCAACCCAATCCCTTTAAAAGAAAGAAAAGAAAACGGTGGCTTTAGGATTTTTCTTTTAAGCCCTGAACCTCTTCAGTGGAAAGTGCTGCCCTTCCGACCTGTTGATGTAATTGCCATAATTGAAGATTCCAGGCCCCCATGTGGGTGGACAGGGCCCCATTCATCCATCGGGTCAGCGAAGTGTAAACCTGCTGAGTCCTTCAGATGCCCTGGCCGCAGCCTCCCCCCTCACCGCCTTCCAGCCCTGCAGGCTAGGCTCCCCGCAAAGCCAGGGCAGCCAGGCCCAGGCTGGTTCCTCTCTGGATCTGGGAACGATGCCTAATTAAGGGGTCTGTTCTCATCTCCATGGGGCCGATTTAACGCCTCCTGACAGTAATGAGAGAGAGCCACACGTGTGGGGCTGGGAGGAGGAAAGGACAGCCCCCCTGCTGTCTTAGCACCCTATTAAACAGCAAGCCCTCACACACACGCGCACGCACACGCTCGCAGGTTGCAATTCTGCAGTAATCAACATCGAACTTTTAAAACTGCAAGGACCCCTCCCCATTCTGAAAGAGGAAGGAACCAAAGAGAAGAAATAGCTTGCCCAAGGGCACACAGTAATCATTGTCACTGGGACCCAGGTGTCTCGTTGCACCTCACAGCACAGACTTCCCCCGTGAAGGGAGGGGTACTCCACTGCAGCCCCGGGGGAACACAAATGATGGTGGGGGAAGGGGAGGAGACAGACTTCTAACTCACTATTCTGGAGTAGCCAGTTTCAGAGGGCCGGCCATAGCAGAGCAGAAAGGATCTCCAAGAGCAGATTCCACAGGGGCTAAGGTTTTGGGCCGTCTCCAAGGCACACTTTGATTACACGACAAAGCCATCCTCAGAGTGGGACACTCAGTGCTGCGGATGGATTCATAATTAATCTCCTGATATAAAAAAAAGGAGCTAGTATGGCTTTTTCTCTCTGCATTCTTTGTGTCCCTGTTTAAACTTTTACCCCTTTCCTGTCCCCACAATCCTCACACCCAGCCCTCTCTCCTGCCCGCAGCCACGAGCACCTTAACAAGCTGCTCTGCACCAACTCTTTTCTGTTTCTCCACCGGAGGGACTTTGCACAGTGCCAGGCACATAGTTGGCTCTCAGTAAATATTAATTATATACAATAAAAGTCAAGTCGATGGTTGCTCCAACTCTAAGTCATGTTAATTCATTGTTTTAATCACAATTTGGATTATAGAGAGAGCCAGGGAAGGCCCCTGAGATGCAGGTAGAGCAGAAATGCTGAAAATAACATGAACCAAACACTGGCCCGTTAATAAAGATAGTGAATGAAAGCGACAGAATAGTTCAGCTGCGTCCAATTTCAATTCCAGTGGCACAGCAATGAATCCCAAGAAAGAAGCCAACAATATTCTGGTACTAACAATATCATCTGGAAAACCAGACTCTTTCCATCACTAGCATCTCGATTTCCATCTCCCCTTTTTCTGCCTTCCAATCCTCTGTGCACACTAGCTCTCAGTGATGAAGCTCACCACTTGTATTATGTCATACCCCTGCTCGAGAGCCTTCAATGGCTCCCTATTTCCCTCTTCATGAAATCTGTACTGCCTGGCTGTCAGAGTCCTCCTCAGTCTGGCTTGGCCTTAATTCGACCCCATAGTTTCCCACTGCTCTCGAAAGGACTTCCTCCCTCCCCTTTAGTCAAGTTGGTCTCCTCACCCAATTCAGTATAGAATAGGAAATAGGGATGAAGATGAAATTTGGAACCAAAAAACCAAGGTGTGAGTCTCAGATCCATCATTTGATCTCTCTGAGCATAGTTGCTCATGCATAAAATGGAGGAGATAATAATTCTCACTTTGCAGGGTCAGTGTGGTGATTAAGTGGTGTAACGAATGTTAAAGTACACTACAAACTGTAGAGGGCTGAAGGGATGATAATTGTTCATATCTAGTCATGATTATTTCTCCTCCAGTGCTGCCTTTGATCTTGTGACTAACTTTACATTCTCCATGTCCTGCCCCAGTCAAACCCAACTCCAGCCCTGCCACACATAGAAAACCATGCCTGATAACTCCAGTCCTCCCTGACCATCACCTGTATGGCCTCACTTGTAAGTGAACAAGCATCTTGGTTTGTTCACTGTGTCTGGTGCATGTTAGCTTTGGAACTCCAAACTTACAGTTATTTACTCGTAGATAATATACAAAAATTCAGGTTGCTTACAATTAAAAAATAGATCCATTTATAATAGCAAAGCTCAAGATAAAAAGGAGGAGAAAATCAGAAACATCAATCAGGAGTATATTAGTTTGCTAGGACTGCTGTAAGAAAATACCATAGACTGGGTGGCTTAAACAGCAGAAATGTATTTTCTCACAGTTCTGGAGGCTGGAAGTCTAAGTTCAGATGCCAGTATGGTCGGTTTCTGGTGAGGGTTTTCTTCCCGGCTTGCAGACAGCCAACTTCTTGCTGAGTCCTCACATGGCAAAGAAAGAGAGAGCAAGCTGTCCATTGTCTCTTCTTACAAAGGCACTAATCCCATCGGGAGGACTCCACCCGCATTACCTCATCTAAACTTCTGCACTGGGTCGTTTCTCTCACTCTACTGGGTCCTCCTCAGAGCAGGGACTGGTGTTTTCTTGGCTCCATAGTCCTCATGGGAGGTGTTTGGCAAAATGTCTTTTTTGGTTTGGTTTTTATCTTTAATGAGTGACTATCAAAAGCCGCTCTTCCCAAAGACTCGGTCTTAGCTCAGTCTATGATATTTTGTTATAGCAGCTTAAGTGGCATAAACAACAAACATTTATTTCTCACAATTTTGAAGGCTGGGAAGTCCAAGATCAAGGCACTGGCAGATTTAGTGTCTGGCGAGGGCTCTGTTACTTGTTTGCAGAAGGTCATCTTTTTATTGTATCCTCACATGAAAGGGGGCTCTGGTCTCTTCCTCTTCTTATAAGGGCGTTAATCCCATCATGGGGCTCTATGCCCACAACCTCATCTAAACCTAATTACCTCTCAAAGGCCCCATCTCCAAATACCATCACATTGGGGGTTAGGGCTTCAACATATGAATTTGGGGGGAGAGGACACAATTCAATCCATAGCAGCGAGAAAAGGCACAATTATGTTAAATATCCACAGGTTAAGCTGGCTAATGCAGTTAAATACCCTTGGTTACCTGCTCAGGCAATCACCTCTCACCCCTACTCACCCCCACCACCAAAGAGGATGGTCACCATTCCCCTCCTGCTTCTACTACACCAGCCTTCTAGAAGGAAGGCTGTAATCTTTATCCCTGCAGTAACTTGAAATAAATGGACTCACAGCCTGCTTGGCAGAACATGCAGGTCCCAAAGTCTAGTTCAGGGAAGAAGTAAGAGATCCCACCTCATTTCCCAATACAGTGGTTACAAGAGAACCATGCTGTTTTGGAAGCTTACTTTGCCATCAATCAAGCTGATACTTTGAAGTGCACTTAGCCAATGGTCTTGAGCCTATTCTCAATCACCCCTAAAGAGATGCTTTCAGCAAGCACCAATGTGAATTATGAGCTTCTTGATAGCCAAGTATCATTATTTGACCAAAAATGGAAATACGACTAAAGTTAAAGAGGAATATGGTCTGATATAAGGGACATTGAGCAACATAATGGATGGAATCCTGAATGATGGTTTAGCGGAAGATGCCAAGAGTTTTTACACGGCCAGTTTTTGTAATAACTTGTAATAAACACTAAGAGCAAGGTACTAGTTTGTTATTCAGTGTAAGGGAGCTGGACTAATGCAATTCAAACCCATTGCCTTCTGTTGACCCAATCAGATATAAGGAAAGGGCCTAATTTGTTGTCTCCATCATGTTTGGTGCAAGAAACAAATAGCAGAAAATTTAAACTTAACCTCATGCACTCCCATATACCATGAG
>NW_007742513.1:0-461 GCF_000696425.1 Galeopterus variegatus
AAAAGAATAAGGATATGCTTTCCTATATTTTACTCACAATGCAGAACAGGAAGAGAGGCCTGGGCTATATACTTAAAGCTTTGCTTACAATATTCCTGAATCTTTACTACTACATATTTATCAAAGGTAAATTAAACAAGAACAATCATAATTTTTTATTAACTGGTGAGATGGACATAGCAACACTTAGTTTATCAACCTCAATTCAAAATATCTCCAGGATTAACTCTCTTTNAATCTCAATGAAAAAGCCTTATGAAAAATGATCACTTTTCCTGAAGTTATTTATCATCATGAGACTCCTCTGCACTGCACACTCAAATCTGTTTCCCCTGCTACTTTCATGAACTTCACAAGACACTGTAAAGAAACCAACAGACTCATACAACACAAACAGAACGGACAGAAAAGGGAAAGCTTAAACCACACAGCCAAAATTTTTTAAAAAGCATAAATTCAAA
>NW_007742513.1:561-2267 GCF_000696425.1 Galeopterus variegatus
TCCTTTTCACTAGAATCAAGGTCTAACAAAATAAATCCAGAGTCACAGAGACTTCAATTAGTAAGCTACTGAATAACAACAGGATTTTTCAGAGCAGAAAAAAACAAATTTCTTACTAGGTAACTCTGGGGCAAAAAAAAAAAAAAAAAAAATGAAAATTTCCCAAGCAAAAGTTTCTGTAACATATTGTAATGTTTTGAAGATACATATGACTTTGGACCCCTGGTTAATCCATTAAGAACAACAGCATAAAAAGTTTTAAATCTAAACCTCTGGAGTTGAGATTCCTCCTGACACACCTCTATTCACTGTAAAAGATGGCCTTGTGAGGAGATGAAAGTGGGGAGGAAGGGGACAGCAGGGTGGGGAAGAGGGAGAAACCCGAGCAGAGTTCATCTAGGCCCCTCTAATTTAGAAGAACTGACTACATAGGGATGATATGAGCTGAAAGACCAGAGCTACACTAGACTAAAAGGCCACTTCTACAGCTATTACTGCCCAGACTTCTTTTAACTGTTTCAGTAGCTGCAGTAATTTCATTTCAGTTCCTGACACTAACTCCACAGACCTCTAATTTAAGGTCTACATCCCTACTAGAACATACTGGCAATTAAAAGATCTGTACTCTAACATCTGCCCAGAAACTATTTGTATGAAATGAGTCATGTATTCTTCTTGTCCTATACCTTGCTTAACTATAAATGAAGAAGTGAGATAATTTGTTCTCTAGTTCAACCATAACCATATGCACCTCTGTTTCTGTCACTTAGTAGCACATAACCATGGGCAAGTTAAATAATCTCTCTATAGCTCAGTTTCTTCACCTGTGAAATGAAAGTTATAACAACATCTACACAACAGGTTATTGTGAGCATTAAATGGGTGCTTAAAACAGTGGCTGGCACACTGTAAGCCCTTAATAAGTGTCAGCAATTATCATCATTAAAGCACAAGGCTGGCTAACTCCAAAAGAAAATATTTATAGTCACTACTGTTGACACTGTCAAGAAATGTTTGGCTCCAAAGTGATAATCCTGAGGCTGTTATAAACATCCTGGGATATTTATATTAATAATTACAAGGTTTATTAATAATTACAAGGTTCACTCTAAAAACTGGGTGGGGAAGTACTCACTAACCTCACTATACACTGTGCCCCAAGTTTTGATTTCCCTTCGAAAGAAAAATGTTAACCAACTTGCTAAACTCTGGAATTTTATCAAATTTGTGAGCATACCTTTCCAAAGTAATGAGGGAATTTGCGTTGATCTTCAATAACATGGGCAAACCCTCCTTGAAGGCCAAAGTCCACAGAGAAGTAAGGTAAGCCTCTGGGTACCTAAACAAACAGACAAATCACACATAAAATACAACATGAAATCAGAAGGTAATGCTTAATATCTCTTCCTGCTCTCTGAGATGACAGTAATTAAGCATCCCTCAAGATAAATGTACACAATAAATTTACAATTCTAGAGATACTTAAGCAATGACCTAACTTTCTAAGGAAAAGATTTCATTTTGGTAGTGTTTCAGCCAGACAGCTCTTCATCACATCTAGCAATTATAATCAAAACCAATTAATTTCCTGTCATTAGGGAAAATGGGGAAAAAATTTTCTTTCGTATAACCAAAGAATAATTTTTCTTAGACTACACAAATAAAAGAATAAGGATATGCTTTCCTATATTTTACTCACAATGCAG
>NW_007742513.1:2656-8024 GCF_000696425.1 Galeopterus variegatus
ACACACACACACACACACACACAGAGGAAATACTTTAAACTATATCTTGACTGGCTGGAAAAGGCCATAATTTCGTGCTTTCTCTCTCAGTTGAGTAGATCTTGTGTCCTTGCAAGATTTTCTTCCAAGCCCCAATTCTGTCACTAGAAATTGCTCAAGTGAGTCAATTTATAACATTTTCCTTCTCTAATCCCTTCACCCAGTCAGCATTTACTCACTGGGGCACTGAATCACATATTTCTACTTAACTATATGAATTCTATATCCTCAAGATGGTACAACTTGGAATGGCATAATGGTATGGTAGAAAGAGAGTAGTCATCTTGAAATATTATAAAGCAATTAAAATTAGGGCTCATAAAGATAGTTGTTCATGTTATAGGAAAAGCATAAGTTTGAAAAAATTTTTAAAATAGTGTATAACATAAAATGCAGAGAAATGGGTTACTGTTTTGTGGCTTTATAATTTTCTATATTTCCACATTAATACAATAATCATGTATGACCTTGACTGCTAGGAAAAAATAAAATAAAAGAGACAAACAAAGCTCTCATTGCAGATAGGATGCTTGTAAGTGTGTGACCTTAGGCAAGCTATTTAATATCTCTGACACTCATGAGAAATATGAAGAGTTCAGAAGTTTGCTGTGAGGATCAAATAGGACAATTTACGTGAAGTGCCCAGCCCAGTTCTTGGCATATAAAAGATTATTCACATATAGAAGACAACTACTTTCCTTTCCATCTCCCATACAAGAATGGTCTGTGCAAACCTCATGGTCAAAGAAAAAAGGCCTCATCACAATATTTTTACCATCTGAACTAGGCCAGCAGGTATGAAGCATGCATCTAAAAGTACTAAAAGGATGTTATGGAACTATATCAACTAAAGGACAGTACTTTGAAAGAGAGAAATAACTTACGGAAGAAATGTGTGATGACAGTACGCAAGGCTTTTGTTTGTATCATACTGTGGTAGATGGAATAATGGCCTCCTACAGATTTCAGTGCCTTCCCTAGTCTACAATTTTCCGTGAATATGTTACTTTACATGGCAAAAGACACTTTGCAGATGTGATTAAGTTCAGGATCTTGAAATGAGGAGATTATCCTGGGTTACCCAGATGGGCCTAATGTAATCACAAGGATACTTATAAGAAAGAGACAGGAGGGCCAGAGTCAGAGGAAGATTGGAGGATACTACAATTTTGGCTTTGAAGATGAAGGAAGGGGCCACAAGTCTCAAAAGGCAGATGGCTTCTGGCAGCCAGAAAAGGCAAGGGAATGGATTCTTCTCTGGAGCCTCCAGAAGGAATGCAAGCCTGCTGACACCTTGATTTTGGCCCACCGAACCCCATTTCATACTTGTGATCTCCAGAACTGTAAAATAATAAATTTGTGGTGTTTTAAGCCACTGAGTTTGCAGTAATTTGTTACAGCAGCCATAGGAAACTAATATACATACCAAGGCTCAACAAAACTACAAACAACTACTGAAAGAAATTAAAGACGACACAAAAAGATGGAAAGACATCCCATGCTCTTGGATTGGAAGAATGAACATCATGAAAATGTCCATACTACCCAAAGCGATCTACAGATTCAATGCAATCCCCATCAAAATACCAGTGACATTCTTCATAGAAATAGAAAAAACAATCCTAACACTCATATGGAACAACAAAAGACCCCAAATAGCCAAAGCAATCCTGAGTAAACAAAATTAAACCACAGGCATAACACTGCCTGACTTCAAATTATACTACAAAGCTATTGTAACAAAAACAGCATGGTACTGGCATAAAAACAGACACTCAGACCAATGGAACAGAATGGAGAACCCAGAAATCAACCCAGAAACTTATAGCCAACTGATCTTTGACGAAGCAACAAGAACATGCATTGGGGAAAAGACTGCCTCTTCAATAAATGGTGCTGGGAAAATTGGACATTTATATGCAAAAGAATTAAACTAGATCTGTACTTCTCACCATACACCAAAATCAACTCAAAATGGATTAAAGACTTAAGTATGAGACCTGCAACCATAAAGTTACTAAAAGAAAACATAAGGGAAATACTTCAGAAGTAGGCAAAGACTTTATGAGTAAGACTCCAAAAGCATAAGCAACAGAAGAAAAAATAAACAAATGGGAGTATACCAAACTAAAAAGCTCCTGCACAGCAAAGGAAACAGCCAACAGAGCCAAAAGACAACCTACAGAGTGGAAGAAAATATTTGTGAACTATACATCCAACATGGGATTAATATTCAGAATATACAAGGAACTCAAACAGCTTCACAGTAAAAAATCAAATAATCCAATTAAAAAATGGGCAAAGGAGATGAACAGACATTTTTCAAAGGAGGACATACAAATAGCCAAGAGGTACATGAAAAAATGCTCAACATAATCAATCATCTGGGAAATGCAAATCAAAACCACACTGAGATATCATCTCACCCCAGTTAGATTGGCAATTATTAAAAAGACCAAGAATAACGAATACTGATGAGGATGTGGAGAAAGAAGAACTCTGCTACACTGTTGGTGGGACTGTAACATGGTAAAGCCATTACAAAAAAAAGCATGGAGCTTTCTCAAACAACTGCAGACAGAACTACCACATGATCCTGCAATCTCACTTCTGGGTATATACCCAAAGGAATGGAAATCATCATGTTGAAGGGATACTTGCACTCCCATGTTCATCACAGCTCTATTTACAATAGCCAAGATATGGAACCAAACTAAATGTCCATCAATGGACAACTGGATAAGGAAATTGTGGTATAAATATACAATGGAATACCACTCAATCATAAAAAAAAGAATGAAATTCTGCCATTTGCAGCAACATGGTTGAGCTTGGAGAAAATTATGTTAAGTGAATAAGCCAGACACAGAAAGAGAAATACCATGTCCTCACTCGTAAGTGTGTGTGTGTGTGTGTGTGTGTGTGTGTGTGTGTGGAGGGGGGGGAGAGAAAAGAAGAGAGAGAGGGAGGGGGAGAGAAAAGAAGAGAAGAGAGGGAGGGAGGGAGGAAGGGAGAGGGGGGGAAAGGAAAGGAAAGGAAAGGAAAGGGAAAAAAGGAAAAGAAAGGAAAGACCGTAATAATACATTAATCTTTCAGAAGGAGAGAACAAGTCTATGGTTATTGGAGGTGGGAGGAGAGAAAGGAGAGGGGGATAAGGAAAGATTAGATAAGGGGCATAAAGAATAATTGTGATGTTTAATAATAAATATGCTAATAATATTGATTTGATAAACATATGTTGTACACAGGTGATGGTAGTCAACATTGTACCCCAAATATGTATAATCAATTATGCTTCAATAAAATATAAAATTTTTTTACAAGTACTGATAGAATTACAGTAAGAAATTTTATTTATGGTAGAAAAACAGTAATATCTGAATATTTTCCTTTTATTCCAGGTGTTACTCCTGACTTCCTATAAGTATCCTTGAGTTTAAGGTCTCTGCTAACCCTAAACTTTCCTTTAGAAGTACCTTCCTTAGTTTTAAAAAATGTTAGATGTTTTTCAATTGCTATGTTACTACAAAATTAAACTTAAGATAACATTTTTAAAAATTCAGGAAGAATTCTCATGAAATCTCAATGAAAAAGCCTTATGAAAAATGATCACTTTTCCTGAAGTTATTTATCATCATGAGACTCCTCTGCACTGCACACTCAAATCTGTTTCCCCTGCTACTTTCATGAACTTCACAAGACACTGTAAAGAAACCAACAGACTCACAGAACACAAACAGAATGGACAGAAAAGGGAAAGCTTAAACCACACAGCCAAAATTTTTAAAAGAACATGAATTCAAAAAAATTCAGAATGAATTACAAATAGGTGAATCTCTATTCTAAGCCAAGAATCTACTTGATGAAAAAAATGTCACTTCATCCCCAACGAAGCAGGCAAAATACTTTACAAAATTACTACGGACATAAAACTTTTAAAACAAGCACAATGAGATTCTTTCAGAAGTAAAAATAATGTTAAAATAACTCAATATTATTCACTTAATGTTCAGAAACACTTTAATCATTTTAAAAAGACACCAGAAAGCTTGTTAACCTAAAAATTGGCTTTCTTTGGAATTATTCTTATACTAAAGTTTTCTTTCCAACTCTATCTTCATAATTATAGAATCCTAAAGCTAAGAGGGACCTCAAGAGGTCATCTGGTCAATCCCCATCTACTGTGACTCTTGAATAGTCTCATATACAGGAACTATGTGATGCCTTAGTAAAGGCAATTGTTGCTATCTTTGAAATGCTTTTAGGTTGAATATACAACTGCTGTTCTTATAAGGATCTGTATCTGAATTTTATTTTCTGTATTGGTTAAGTTAAAAATATTAAGACTTCCTGGCTACTTAATTCAGGTACTCAATCTGGGTTTTAAAAAACAAATAAGTAATGGATACTGGGTGGTTCACTAGTAAGAAACTATATATACATAGTTTATATATGGAGAATGATATATTTCTTTTAAATTTCCTACTTTAAAATATTTTCAACTGTCATTAAAAGTGTGCTCTGAAAGAATATTTAATGGCACGGGAAGCTATGATATGAGAAGTGAAAAACCCAAGGACAAAAGATACATGCACATTTTAAACACCTTTTTCTATAGACTCGTAAGGGAGAGAAGTAAATAGGAACTTTAGGGGATTTTTGGTTTTTGTTTGTTTGTATTTTAATATGTTGTCTGGCCCAATTCACCAGCAAGAGAACAGAAAATGATTATAGACAATGTTTTAGCTCTTTATATATCCTGGACATTAAGCCCTTGTCGGATACATAGTTTGCAAATATTTCCTCCCATTCCATAGGTTGTCTTTTCACTCTGATTGTTTTCTTTGCTGTGCAGAAGCTTTTTAGTTAGATATAATCCCACTTGTCTACTTTTGCTTTTATTGCTTGTGCTTTCAAGGTCTTTAACCTCTGAATAAAAACTGTTTCTTCAATAATAAAATAAAATTTGAATCTTTTGACTGCAGTACAGTAAGTGTAATAAGGAATCCTATCAGTCACATGACATGTATTGGGAATGTGGCTTTCCAAAAGAAGGGCCGGCCCGGTGGCGCACTGGATAGTGCACCGCTTGGGAAGCACGGTGGCCCTCCCGTCCGAGGGTTCGGATCCCACATACAGACCGGCTCCCGCTCACTGGCTGAGCGAGGCGCGGGAGCAACGCCGAGGCTTGCGATCCCGTTGCCGGTCCCCGGTCCGGTACGGGGGCAACACTGAGGGTTGCGATCCGTTGCCGGACACGGAAAAAAGACAAAAAAAAAAAAAAAGAAAGGAAACTCTGAAAATATAAGAAAAGGGGGGGGGGGGGGGG
>NW_007742513.1:8976-16559 GCF_000696425.1 Galeopterus variegatus
GGGTTGCGATCCGTTGCCGGACACGGAAAAAAAACAAAAAAAAAAAAAAAGACAGATAGGAAACTCTGAAGATATAAGAATAAGGGGGGTGGAGGGGGTAACTAGGCTTGCCAGATATTATAAATCCTCAATAATTAAAACATTATGGAACTGGTACATGAGTAGACAGAAATTCTAAACCAAATTAGAGAGCACATAAATATAACCAAATATATATGGAAGATTAATATAAGGTAAGGCAGCATCTCAAATCAGTGAGACAAATACAGACCTGTTAACAAACGGTATTGGGTCAACTGAGTAGTCATCTGGAAGACATGAATAAACCTGATCCTTACATTACATTATGTTCTAAGATAAACTCCAAATGGATCAAATACTTAAATATAAAAAATAAAGCCAAAAGATTATTAGTATTTAAGTATGGGATGGGAGTGGGGAAGAAGACATGGGATAATTCCTTATTATCTTGGAGTGAGAGAGATTTAAGTTTGATTCAAAATCCAGAGCCCTTAAAGAAAAGATTGAAGTCAAAGTCCCGTATATGATTTATATGATTTATAACTAAATCATAAGCAAAATAAAAAGGAAAGTAAGAAGATGGAAAAAATATTTGCAACTCATCTCACAAAAGGCTAATCCATAGAAATCAACAGAGGAAAAACTTAACAAATCAATAAAAAAAATGGTCAAAAGAAATGAAGAAACAATTCACAGGAATTATCAATAGCTAATACATACCACCTAACTCATAAAAGTGCAAATTAAAATAACCTGAGCTATGGTTTTCCACCTTTCAAACTGCCAAAAAATCCAAAATTTTAATAACAAATTCAGATGGGGAGGTATTTCATATATTGTTGAAGAAACTGTAATTGCCATGAATTCTTTGACGGGCAATATGAAAAAATAAATTTACAAATGCACATTCTCTTTGACCCAGAAATGCTACACATTAGAGTGTTTCCTACAGATATATTATTGATATATATACAGATTTACAGATGTATATACATGTTTTTGTAATAGCTAAAGATTGGTATATTAGTTATCTGTTGCTGCATAACAAGTTACTATAAAGCTTAGCAGCTTAAAACAATACACATTTATTATCTCAGTTTCTGCGGGTCAGGAATCTGGGCACAACTTAGCTGTGTCTTTTGCTTCACTGTCTCTCACAAAGCTGCCATCAAGGTATCAACCCTGGATCTGCAGTCTCATCTGACACCTCGACTAGGGAAGAATCTGCTTCCAAGCTCATTTAGTTATTGTTGGAAGCATTCAGTTCCTCAAGGGTTGTTGGACTATGGGCCTCAGTTCTTCCTTAACTGTAAGCTAGAGGTATCCCTCAGTTCCTTTCCACATGGCCTCTCCCACATGGCAGCTGGAATCATCAAAGCATGCAAACCAAGAAGGAAATATAGAGCGCTAGCAACACAGAAAGCAATCTTTTGTAATCTAATCATGGAAGTGACATCCAATCACTGTTGCTGTATTGTATTTGTCACAAGCAAGTCTCTAGGTCCAGCCCACATTCAAAGAGAGATTACACAAAAGCAGAAATACCAGAAGGCAGGGATCACTGGGAGGCATTTCCCACCACAACTGGGAATACCAACAAGTTGGGAATAGGGCATACTGGTGACAGGTAATGAACAGGTATTTCACTTTCATGGTTCAAAATAATAAAAAGGTTTCCAATGAAAAGCTATTCAGCAGTGAAGCCATTAAACATCTTTTTGTATTTTAAAAAATTAACCATGTGAATATGTTACCTACTCAAATTTTTCAATTAAAAATGCTTTTACTTTATTGGTAGCCTCATCATTCTGCAGGAGCTCTCCCACTTTTATTCTTTATCAACAAATCTAATTTATTTCTTCAGAACACTTATATTTTCAATTAAAAATGCTTTTACTTTATTGGTAGCCTCATCATTCTACAGGAGCTCTCCCACTTTTATTCTTTATCAACAAATCTAATTTATTTCTTCAGAACACTTATCACAATTTGTAATCATATAATTATTTGTATATTAACATGTTTATTGTTTGTCCTTCATGTTATACTTCAAGCTTCAGGAAGGCAAGGCCGGGGTCTGTTTCATGCACCAATGTATTATCCAGTACTGCCACAGTATCTGGCTCATGGTGGGCATTCAGTAATTACTTGTGGAATATTGAGCAAACTGATGAATTATGCAAACAATAAAAGTGACAGTGTATCTTCTTTTAAAATCCAGATAGCATGAGATAGTTCTTATCCTGTTACTGCACCTCTATCCTATTAGATTATGTTTTTTACACACCTGTGAGCTTCTTGGGAGATGATTAAACTTGATATAAGAAGTACAAGCATACTTCAAAAAATTCCCATAAAAATAGAATTAAAAGATAACACAATCTTTTCATGAACTTTCTGAAGACCCCTTGTATAATGGACATCAAATTTATTAATGTTTCCTTCTAAAAATTTAACTCTTATACATTTAATTATAACATTCTTTCAACATATAATTATTGACCCCTACTATGTATCAACAGGGTTCCTACTCTTAAGGAGCTTGCCTTTTAAAATAAAGAAGATAATTCATATTATAAATAAATATAATAAGGTACAAAGGAATAAATAAGAGCATCCCAGATAAAATTTTTTTGGAAATCAGAAGAGAAAGAAATTATGTCATTTGGAGAAGAATGGGAAAAAGCTTTCTGAAAGAGGTAACATTTCAAGTGGATCTTAAATAATGAGTAAGATTTGGGTATGGGAAAATAACAGGATATCTTAGGAGCTAGAAAGGTAATAATCAGTAAATGACACATGGAAAGCATGAGGCATGCATGGGAAGGGGCAAATAGTTTGGCATGAATGGAGTCCTGGGTGTGAGGTGGGAAGCAGAGAGAATTGAGATTGGAGAAAGCAGAAACTGTAAAGTGTTATTTACACTATGTTATCACAGGATTTTGGGTTTCATTGCTATGAATTAGAAGTCACTGACAGTTCAGTTAAGGAGGGACAGCTTTAGATTTTATAAAACTCATTCTTGCAGCAGTGTTAGAAAATCTGAGAGAGATAAGGCTTGAAGCAGAGAGAAATCAATACATGAAATATTTAGGAGTAGGAGTTAGCAGGACTTGGCAACCTAAGATACATGAAGTGATTGTGAACAACACAAGACAGAATCAATTCAGCCCTAAATTTTGAGGTACAGACTGTATGTGGTACAGAGTTCAGGGCAGGGAGTCATCGATAAGAACTGGAGAGGCCTGGGAAGAAGTTTAAATAGCGAGGTATAAGGGCATGTCTTCTGTGAGTTCTTGAGGAGCTGCTGCTGCTGAGTAAATCACAATTTTAGTGTTGTTAAAGATCTACAATTTATATTCAAGTACAGATCAAGACTCTAAAAACTGGCTTGCTCCTTGTTACTAGTAAAACTAAATAATTAAATATTATGAACTATGCAAATACAGTATTTAGAGTAATCTAAGAAAAAGCAAAATGAGTTGGAACTGTATTTTAGTAGCTAATTTAGCGCCATACCAGCTAATGGGATGTTTAATTTGCTCACGCCATGAAACTACATCTGAAACAGCAGCTGCAATTAGAATCACCACCTGGTTAAGGTTACGATAATCCACTGTCATTCCCCAAGATCCATCTGTTTTCTGTATCGGCTAAAAAGATGAGTTGAAATGGGATGTGGCGGGAATCACCATCCCCTCATCCTTCAAGAACATATACCGCCCGCCGCATCTTCAAAGGTGGCAGTAATCTCTGCAATCCCTCTAGGAATGTGGTATTGTTTGGGGCTTACTATTTCCAGTAGCAAATCAGCTCTAGTGGCTTCCCTTTGGCCTTTCCTACAGTAACAGCCCATACTCCACAGGTCAGGGAACTAATGCAGGGATTCTGCCAGTTGCTGAGTATGTCTATTCCAATTGCTCATTCTGGACCTGGGGAGATAACCACTATGTGGTTTGGAGAATCCATTGGACCCACTGTGAGATGGACCTGAGCTAAAACTCCATTGATCACCTGACTGCCATAAGCTCCTACTCTGACTGAAGGGCCACAGTAAAGTTTTGAGTCTCTTAGAATTACGGTCAGTTCAGAGCTAGCGTCCATTACTTCCTTTTCTCCAATGAACACTCACCCTTGTTAAAGGTTGTACGTCCCTCTGGGAAAGTCTGGGAGAAAGATTAACAGTACAAATTTTTGGCAGTGTAGCAGAGTCCTCCCTCAAGGGGACGCAGCCTCCCCTTCATTCAAAGGGTTCTGAGTCTGTAAACTGTCTTAAGTCTGGGAATTTATTGATAGGCCAAGACTCTATGTTTTGGCTATTCAAGTTAGACTTGACCTAGAACTCTTCCACTTGTATGGATCAAGTAATAATTTAGTAGATTTTCATCTAATTTTCTTCTAGGGATACCATAATCAAACTTCCAATGTCATAGGCCTCCAGGGGTCAGACTATTCTGATTTCTGCTTTGACTCCACCATCCACTATGGTAAACACATCCACCTTGCCATTTGGTGATTAAGTGCCACCTTGGTATCCAATTATCCCCACTACATTAGAGATCCCAGTTTGTTGTCAGCAACTGTAATTTCAGAAAAGAGTGACCACAAGCTCTTCAAGGATGCTGGGATCCTCATCAATTTGAGGTCTCCTTGGATGTACCTTGCTCTCATCACTGTTCTGTGTGGCACTAAAGTCTCTCTGGCTGCTACTTGTAACCAAAGTAGCCCCTGTTGTTCTGCCTGTCATTGCAGACATTGCTTCTACTCCCATGGGTATAGTGGTCCTGGCCAAAGATGCTGCTACATTATTTCTGCCCTACCAGAAAGCCCCAAGGTGCCAGTGTTGGAAGCCTACACAGTGTAAGTTCATTTGTACTTCCTTTTTAGAGGAGATTCAGAGCAACAGCATCCATTGCTATTCTGGTTAGTATAAACCAACTTTCTTTGGGAAACCTTGTCCCCATTCTCAATCTCATAATTTGTGTGGGGCTGATGCTACCCAAAGATACACAAAAGGGCTCTGATAGGCTGAAGCCAGTCAAGGAATCCATTCCCCTGGCCATACAGTTAGGTGCAGAGAAGTGTACAAAGCCCAGGCTGGCACCAAACAGCACTCCATTCCTTTGCCCACAGTGATAGTACGACAGATCAGAGATAATCCTATGCTACCAGTTTTATGACTATCTATACTCATACAGTCCAGTAACCAAAGACAATCTGAATTTTTTTTATTAAGTATTGGCTTATTGTTTCTGGCCTGCCTAAAAGTGTGCAGGTTTCATTGCTCTCTATTTAACAGGGAGACTTATTAGTATGGCTTCTGTTGTTTATTATCTAAGGGAAGAAAAAGGGAGAAGTTTTCTGTAGGAAAATCCCAAGTATACTGGTTAACACCTATCTTAACTTTCCTACCCCTGCTGCAAGATTAATCAAAAAGAAAACTTTAAGGAATATACCACATACTCTTTTCATTTTCACTTATAGTCTTTTCTCCATGTTGGATACAAAGGGCTGGTCATGGACTGGTTCAGGTAACAGTCATCAGATGTACCCTCGCTCCACACACACATGCTGGCCACATGCTGGGAAGCTTTGTAAGCTGCACAAATTCAGGGGGCGCCTTTACATCCTAGATCACCTCTCATGCTTAGACAGACTTTGGGGCTGTCTGTAAACCTCATGAGCATAAACAAGGGAAGTTCAGTCCTGGAGTCTATAGTTTGTGATTTTTAACTTTTTGTGGAAATCTGACAATCCCTCTCACAAGGAAGAAGTACACATGCACCAGCACACATTTTGTGCCCAACTTGGGGTCATTCACAAACACTTTAAAGCTTATTCATGGACTACAGGTTAAGAATGTTGTCCTTAACTCGACAGAGCTCTCTTAGCTCTTCATGTTGATCCATCAAAACAGCTTTTAAAGGTCTTTATTTCCTTAAATGCCCTATTTTCCTTACTGGCAACTACAAAAGCCAGAGTGGGCATTCTTAACAATTGTATTCCATGCTTATTCACTATGTCTTATTAACCAATAACAAACCCAATCGCTTTTGCAAGAGTGAAGACAACCAGACATTGCCTCTGATAGAACATCGTGTGTTTTTTTCTTTCACACTTGCTCTTTTTGGGACGTGTGAACAGAGCCACTTCAGAAGGTAAAGCAACAGCAAAGCTCTTAACTCCCTCTTTTCATCCCCTTGCTTCTGCAAAGGACATTTGAAGGTTATGCTAACACATGCCTGGTTCTTCTTGAGGAGGCATTTTCTTTTTAGTAACTTAGTAAAAAATAAAGTGCCATCAGTCACCTCCTTTTTCATTGCTTACAATGATTTGGAATCCCTGAATGTGTTTGTCTGAGTCTAATGGTCCCTAAGGAATTTATGACCAGAATCCTTGCACCACGTTCTGTTTACTTCTAATTTCACACACTGACTGCACATCTATTTGCTGAGCTGTGTGTGGAATATCTGAGCTCAACGTAATTGCTCGGTTTGTTTGCAGATGTATTACTAGGAAGATTTGCCCAGGGCAGTTCTTTCTCTGGTTAACTCAGCCTAGGTATCAATTTTATTAGTTTTCCCCAAGAAAATGCTTTTGCTTTCATTAATTTTCTCTATTGTTTTTCTGTTTTGTATTTCACTGGTTTCTGCTCTGATCTCTGTTTCCTTCTGTTTACTATATGATGGTACTTCATAAAGTTTGTGGAAAAATAGAAAGATAATACAAATCTTACCATGAACTTTTTGAAGTACCCTCATACATTTCATTTGTTCTCCTCTTTCTAGTTTCTTTAGAAGGAAGTTGAGCTCCTTGGACTTGAGACCTTTCTTCTTTTCTAACATAGGTATTTAGTGCTACAAATTTCCCCCTATGTACTACTTTAGCAATATGGTGGGAGTCCCCAAGACCAACCCTAGGTTCAATGATTCTCTAGAAGGATTGACAAGACTCAGCATATAGTCTTACTCATGGCTATGATTTATTATAACAAAAGAATGGCAAAAGGAAAAGGTACATGGGGCACAGTCTGGAAGAAACTAGGCATGAGCTTCCAAAAGTCCTCTCCCAGTGAAGTCACACAGGACACACTTAATAGCCTTGTAAGAAGTTATGACAGTAAGTGTAAAATGTTGCCAATCAGGGATGCTAGCTAGAGACTAGCTAGTACCCAGCTTTTATTGAAGACTGGCCATGTAGGCACCCTCTACCTGACATGTACCCAAATTACAGATTTCCAGAAGAAACTCAGGTGTTCAGCATAAACCATACTGTTGCACAAGCAGTTTAGATAAAGTGAACCAATCTCATCAGTTAGGTTGGTGGGAACCCTCCCAAAATCCAAGTTCTCAGACACAAGCCAAAAGCCAACCTTGGGCCGGCCCCATGGCGCACTCGGGTGAGTGCAGCGCTTGGGAGCACAGCGGTGCTCCCGCTGCGGGTTCGGATCCTATATAGGAATGGCCGGTGCGCTCACTGGCTGAGCGCGGTGGGAGAGACACCAATCCAAGGGTTGCGATCCCCTTACTGGTCACAAAAAGACAAAAAAAAAAAAAAAAAAA
>NW_007742513.1:17170-19627 GCF_000696425.1 Galeopterus variegatus
AAAAAAAAAAAAAAAAAAAAAAAAAAAAAAAAGCCAACATTGCAAGCAGGCCTTCCTAAGCATAGCAGTCTTGGCCTGCTATGCTTACTCTTTTCTGTAAACATGGCACCCTGAAAATTTTGATAATGTTCTGCTTTCATTTTCATTCTGTTCAAAATACTTTCTAATTTCTCTTGAGTTATTCCTTAACCCATGGGTTATTTGGATTCAAAATATTTGAAGATCTTTTCATTATTAATTTCTAATTTAATTCTATTGTGGTCAGAGAGCATATTTTCTATGACTTGAATCCTTTAAAATTTATTGAGTCTTGTTTTATGACCCTGAATATGGTCTTTCTCAGTAAATGTTCCCTGTGTCCTTGGTAAGAATGTGTATTCTGCTGTTGTTGGCCAGAATAGTCTATAAATATGAATAATGTTAAATTGGTTGATTGTGCTGTTCAGATCTGCTATATCCTTACTGATTTTCTGTGTACTTCTATTATTGAAATTTCCAAATATAATTGTGGATTTGTCTATTTTTCCTACAGTTATATCAGTTTTTGCTTCATGTATTTTGAAGCTCTCTTATTAAGTGCATAAAAATACAAAGCTGGAAGACTTATACTACCTGATTCCAAGACTTAATTTTTAAGCTATAGTAACCAAACCAGTGTGTAATTGGCATAAAAATAGATATATAGATTTTTAAAAAAAGAGTCCAGAAACATACCCACATATATATGGTCAATTGATTTTCCACAAAGATGTCAAGGCAATTCATTTGGAAAGAACAATTTTTTCTTAATGATTCTGGAACAACTGGTTAGTTACATGCAAAGAATTGAGACAACCCTCACTACACGCCATACACAAGAATTAATTTGAAATAGATTACAAACCTAAATGTAAGAGCTAAAACTATAAAATTCTTAGATAAAAATATAGGAGAAAATTTTGGCAATTTGAGCTAGGCAAAAATTCCTTAAACAGGACACATAAAGCACAATCTTTAAAAATTTTTAAACTGATAAACTGGACTTCATCAAAATTTAAAATGTTGGCTCTTCAAAAGACATTGCTCAGGAAATAAAATGGCAAGTCACAAAATGGGAGAAAATACTTTCAAAACATATATATGACAAAGCCCTTGTACCCAGAATATATGTAACTTGTATAACTCATTAAAAAGACAGCTTAATTTTTTAAAAAAAATGACAAAAGATTTGACCAGACACTTCACCAAAGAATATATACAAATAGCAAATAAACATATGTAAAAATGCCCCAAATCACTGGGATTTGGAGAAATACAAATTTAAAATATTAAAAATTAATATTAAAAAGATACCATTACATACCCACTAGAAAGGCTAACATCAAAAAGACTGATGATTCCAAGTGTTGGCAAGAATGCAGACTAATTGGAACTCTCAAACATGGCTGATGGGAATGCAAATGGTACAGCCGCTTTAGAAAACAGTTTGGCCATGTCTTACAAAGTTAAATACACATTTAAATATGACCCAACAATTCAATTGTGAGGCTTTAACCCTAGAGAAATCAAAACATCTGTCCATACAAAGATGTGTTATTAAATGTCCATAGCAGCTTTTTAAAAAAATTATTAGTTCTAAACTGAAAATAATCCACACTGGTGAATGAATAAACAAATTGTGATATACCTATAGAATAGAATATTATTCACCAATAAAAAGAAACAAAGTATTGATATACGATTTGAACCATATGGCAAGAACACTGATGAATCTCAAAACAGAGAGAAAAGCCAGACATAAAAATCTAGTAAGTGCATGATTCCATTTACATGAAATTCTAGAAGAAGCAAAAGTATAGCAATAGAAAGCAGATCAGTCTTTGTCATTACGTGGAGATCGATGGAAAGAGGCAGGAAGGAACTTTTTAGGGTGATGGAAATGTTCTTTATCTTGATTGGAAAGATGATTACATGACTATATGTATTTGTCAAAACTCATCAAATTGTACACTTAAAATTGGTGAATGTAATTATATGTAAATTATACCTTTTATATTATAGCTGATATAAAAAGTTAAAACATTTATTTATACATTATTTTAGAACTCTGTTACAAATTGCTATACATTTTGAAGCCTATAAATATATAGGCTTCATATAAAAGGGTATACAAATCATAAGTGTATATACCTCAGTAAAAAGAGAGCACTGTGAACACCCCAGAAGACCCACTCACTCTCTCCAAGCAGAAGTTTAATATTACTTAGCCTTGTGAAAATACAGTTTGTCATTGCCAGTTTTTGAAATTATACCTGAAGGAAATTGTGTAGTAAAGAATTAACCTTATCCAAAGAGAGAACTGGCCTTTGTCCTCAGCCCCTGGGAGGTGATCTCTAGCACCTGGAATGTCCTGACCGATAAGCATGTCTGCTTATCTGGGGACCCTGGGCCAAGTAGTATCAGCTCCATCTCTGGAGA
>NW_007742513.1:21083-21470 GCF_000696425.1 Galeopterus variegatus
TTTACAGCAGTATGAAAGTGATACACATTCAGTAGCAACCACACCTCTAGTACCCATACAATCATGTTTTTCACTTTCAGTACAGTATTCAATAAATTACATGAGATATTCAACACTTTATTATAAAATAGGCTTTGTGTTAGATGATTTTGCCCAACTGTAAGCTAATGTAAGTGTTCTGAGCACGTTTAATGTAAGCTAGGCTAAGGTATGATGTTTGGTAGGTTAGGTCTATTAAATGCATTTCTAATTTATGATATTTTCAACTTACAATAGGTTTATCGGAACATAACTCCATCATAAATTGAGGAGCAGCTCTAATTGCTTGTAGTAAGGTATTGTGTGAATTGACTATAATTTACACACACTACTGTTGATAGACATTTG
>NW_007742514.1:0-466 GCF_000696425.1 Galeopterus variegatus
TTATATTAAACGTGTTCTCACTTTCTGCTGTGACTCTGCACTTGAATTCTTTCCTGTGGTGTAGTCAAGAACCTGGTAAGAGGACTAGGTGGATTGAGGCCCACTATCAGGCTCCCCTGGACCCTACCCCGGACATCATACTGGCTCTAAAAGACTTCCCATCCCCCCTAAGAACTGACACATGCCATTTACATTCTCATATGGTCAGCCAAAGCAAGTGATCTGTTCACGCCTAACCTCAAGGCTCAAGGGAAGTGCGACACTACCACGTATGCAGAAAGAGATGACGTAGAAATGATGGAAAGTGACAGTATTGATCAACATACTTAGCTTTCAGGATACTGCACAGTGGTGGTTCCATTACACCTCGCTTGCTTTTCTTTCTTGATCTCCTTCATAGATTATTCTTTCTCCCTGCTGCTTGAATGACAGTAGCGCTACATGATTAAATCCTTGGTGTGACTTT
>NW_007742514.1:3012-4102 GCF_000696425.1 Galeopterus variegatus
TGTATACACTATGCCCCAAATCCTGGCTGACCACTATACTACACACAAATGCGGAGACCCTAGGCCCCAGTAGAAAAAGAAATGCAGACAGAAAGAATAGAGTAGTCGTCCACTAAATGAAAGAACTGTGCTGGGTGATGTTTGTGAGTTGGTTGCTGCATAGACTCAATCCATTAAAAATCAGGTGGCAGAAATCTGAAAACATTAATGTAACATATCAGAACAAAGGCACCAAGTAGCCAAAGCGATCCTGAACAGAAATAAATAAAGCCAGAGGCATAACATGACCTTACTTCAAATTATACTACAAAGCTATAGTAACCAAAACAGCATAGTACTGGCATATAAATAGACACTCAGACCAATAGAACAGAAAAGAGAACCCAGAAATCAATGTACAGACTTACAGCTGACTGATCTTTGACAAAGGCAACAAGAACACACACGGGGAAAAGACTGCATTTTCAATAAACGGTGCTGGGAAAATTGGACATCCACAAGCAGAAGAATGAAACCAGACCTGCACCTCTCACCATACACCAAAATCAGCTCAAAGTAGATTACAGACTTAAGTATAAGACCTGAAACTATAAAACTGTTAATGGAAAACATAGGGGAAACACTTCAGGAAGTAGGACTGGGCAAAGACTTTATGAATAAGACTCCAAAAGCACAAGCCATGAAAGAAAAAATAAATAAATGGAATTATATCAAATGAAAAAGCTTCTGCCCAGCAAAGAAAACAATCACCAGAGTGAAACAACAACCTACAGGATGGCAGAAAATATCCATAAACTAAACATCTGACAAGGGATTAATATCCAGAATATATAAGGAACTCAAGCAACTATATAGTAAAAAAACAAAAAACCTAACTAAAAGATAGGCAAAGGAGCTCAAGATACATTTTTAGAAGGAAGACATACAAATGGCAAACAGGGGTTTTAAAAAAATGCTCTTCCTTACTAGTCATCAGGGAAATGCAAATCAAAACTACATCTCACCCCAGTTAGACTGGCCATAAACAACAAGATTGAATACCAAATGCTGGCAAGGATGTGGAGAGAGGGGGACCCTTATACACTGTTGG
>NW_007742514.1:5420-6329 GCF_000696425.1 Galeopterus variegatus
TAACAGTAGTTATCAATGTAGCTGCCTTCTGAATCTAGCGTTGTCATGAAGGAATACTCTCGCTTTTAATGCTTTCTTCTAGATCCTATCACTTCCTCAGGGATAAATTGGGATAATCAAAAAAGTGGAGAATATTTTAAAGGAGATGTTGAACACACAATGCCTTAGCCAGCTCCAGTATGGTGATATGCCCAAAAAAGCCATCATAGCACTATTTCTCCCACTTATACTATGTTGCAAAGACTGTCCAAGCTTTCCACTTAGTGTCCCCAGAGAAACAATGGTCATGTTCCACCCATGGTGAGTATGTCAGAGATGTGGTATCTTAACCAGCTCACAACTGTCAATAGCTCCCACAGACAAAACCTAAGTTGATACATACTTTATCTGTGTCTTTGTGAAAACACCTCAGAAAACGCTCTAGGTTCTACCATCTATCCTTTATTCTTCTTTGCTCATTCACTAGATCTGTTTTTCTTGCTCTGCTGTTATGGTGTCCATACTGTTGCCTGGTAACTTGTTTCTCACTTTCTACACAGTCTGTACCAGTTGGACTGTCCACTTCAGTTCTCACTTCGAATTTCACTCCTGGGCATTTTCCCACAGATCTTTCTTGTCTCCACATTCTGAAGCCCACAATTTAGTCATTCTCCACCCAGCTCAGACATCAAGAATTTCAGCCTGAGTTTGAGACACCGGGCCTTCAATTTGCCTAGAGAGAAAGAAATCATGATACAGACACCTAAATAAGTAAGCTCTTTAAAAGAATCCTACGAACAGGGACATGAGTTTAGATAGGCAATGTTCAGTTCCAGCTGAGGGAAATAGCTCACATTTACAGTGCTTAATCATATGATGGACTCGCATATGTATTACTTCATTTGATTTTCACAATAAACCATTAAGGTA
>NW_007742514.1:6540-9134 GCF_000696425.1 Galeopterus variegatus
CACTGAGAAGGTGTCATTTGAGCAAGAAAAAGCTCATGCAACAATTCAGGTGGTAGATGATGGTGGCTCAGACTAAGTTGGTAACAACAGAGGTAGTGAGAACAGGTAAGATTTGGGGATCTTTTGATGGTAGTGACAACAGAATTTGTTAGTGGATTGAATTTGGAAGCATAAGCCATTTCCTGAGCAGCTAAAAGGTATGCTTGTTATCCCCATTTCACAGCAAAAAGAAGGACCTGGGGGCTCAGAGAGGTCAAGTGACTTATTTGAGGTCAATCAGCTAAAACAAGCTGCAATAAAATTGTAAATTAATGTCTTCCAGCCCGTGCTAGAAGACTTCATGGTGGAAATGATATTTAGATAGCTTTTGAAAAAATATATATGATATTTATTGGTAGAGAGTTGTGAGGGCATACTGGGCTAAGAGCATAACCTCAATGAAGCCATAGATGGGCTTATAAACTGCTGATGGCATTTCTACTAGATGGGAAGACAAACCATAGGGAGGCCCCGAGGATAAATGCTAAAGCTGTCAAAGCAGAGGAAGGGAAAGATGAATGACTCAAAATAGACAACCACTATGGAAAACAGTATGGAGGTTTCTCAAACAACTACAGATAGATCTTCCATACAATCCAGCAATCCCACTTCTGGGTATATACCCAGAGGAATGGAAATCATCATTTCGAGGGATACCTCCACTCGCACGTTCATCGCAGATCTGTTTACAACAGCCAAGACATGGAACCAACCTAAATGCCTATCAATGGATGACTGGATAAGGAAACTGTGGTATATATGCACGATGGAATACTACTCTGCCATAAAAAGAATGAAATTCTCCCACTTGCAACAACATGGATGAGCCTGGAGAAACTTATGTTGAGTAAAAGAAGCAAAGCACAGAGGGATAAATACTGCATGTTCACACTCGTAAGTGGGAGCTACGAGAGAAAGAAGGAAGGAAAGAAAGTCCACAGTGATGCATTGGACTTGCAGAGGGAGAGAATATACCTAGGAATACAAAGTGGGGTGGGGGAAAGGGAGAGAGGGACGGAGGGTGGGCATAATTGGGTGGGGGATACAGGGTACAAACACAATTTGTGGTAATGGGCATGCTGCCAGTATGGATCTGGCCTTCACATCTTGGGCTCGAGGGGTGATAATCAGCTCTGTATCACATGAATATTCATAACCAATAAAATAGAAGATTGTCATTAAGCTGACACTCTGCCTCCTTCTTCCCCAGACTGACACATGTTGTAGTTTCGCTGCCCTGTCCACACCTGCCCACGGGATAAGAATGTATCAGAGCTTCTCTCTCACTTATTCATCTTGAGTGCTGGTTCTCTAGGCCTGGTCTATTCTCCTCAGGCAGCAGCCCATGTGGCAGTCCTGCAATGACCAAGAGATGACAAGATGTTTCCAATGACCCTCCAAAGGGAAATGTGAAAGCAGCTTTCATTCACCACATTGGCAGTGGCGCTAAACTCTTGCAGCCTACTGATTGAAGTTCTAAAATTACCCAGGAGGAAACATTTATAGGTTAGACTTTAAAAAATTAAACAATGCGGCTGTAGGAGACTGCATTACTGAAGCCCAGAGAGACAACATGTTACAGCAGTGCTTTACCACCTCCCGTGACTCAGAGGGTCAGGCCACACCCTTTACCTGGCTCACCAGGCCCTCCAGGCCAACCTCTCTAGACCCCAGTCTCCTCCCCTCCTTTCCAGGGTCCTCAGCTATTCTGTTCCTTTTTTCTCACCTGAACACTTGCTTGTGTTGATCCTGCTGCTTGGAGTAAGTTGCCTCTCTGACCCTACCCAGCCCCACTCCCCTAGCCTACTGAATTCCTCCTCATACATCAGATCAAAGTGAAAACACGCTCTCCTCCTCAACGAAATCTAACTTAACCACTGCCCACCCGAGCCCAGGCATGACGTGATACATTATATGTGCCTGCAGCTGCCTGTATTTTTCCTTCTCGGTGCAACTGTAATCACTGGCTCAACTTCTCACAACGAATTGTCAGCTCTGTGAGGTCAGGCACACTTTACATCTTGGTCAGCACTCTATCTCCAGAGCCTAGAAAGACGTGTGGCACACAGCAACCAGTTCTGTAAATGTGGCTGCAAAGTACGAATGAAGACAAGACCAAGTGTCTCAGCATCTGAATGCTTCTCCTAACTCCCCTCTGCGGTCAGGTCTATACGGGTAGTAAGAGGGCAGAAGAGTGGGCCTGCACGGAACCCATCCAAACTCAGATGGCCTCTGGCCAAGCCTGAACCTGCCCTCTCCTTAACCCCCCGAGCCCCTCATCTGTATGCAGTTCACCTCCACTCGTACATGGGTCTCTTTGGAATCCAGGACCTTGGCAAGGTTGTCTGTGCCTTCGTTTCCTCATGTGTGACATGGCGAATAACAATACCCACTGGACAGCTCAGTTGTGTGGATTCAAGAGGTTAATAGCTGAAATGTCCATATCACCATGCCTGACACAGAGCAGGCATTCAGCAGCTTAGGATTTATTATTTATTTGTGTATTTGCTGATTGTGAGTCTCACCCAGTAAACTAACCTGTGAGCTCCCGAAAG
>NW_007742514.1:10861-16209 GCF_000696425.1 Galeopterus variegatus
ATACGTTTTCAATTCTTTTGAGAGTGGAATTGCTGGGTCATATGAGAACTCATGCTTAAGTCCTTGAGGAACTGCCAACATGTGTTTCCCGGTAGCGTCATTATTTTATGTTCTCAGCAATGTATGAGATCCCCATTTTCTTCATATCCTCACTAACACTTATTTTTTCTTTCTTAATGTATTTTTTATTCTCTCTCTCTCTCTCTCTCTCTCTCTTTTTGGTCATAGCCATCTTAGTGGATGTGAAGCGGTATTGCATTATGTAATAATCATTTGCATTTCTCAAAAGACTCATTATGTTCAGCTTTTTATGTGCTTGTTGGTCATTTCTTTACATTATATGAATAAATATCTATTCAAACTTTTTCGCCCAGTTTTATTTTTTTTGGATTTTAATTGTTGAGTTTTATTTTTATTCATTTGTTTAGTTACTTAGATATTTTAGTTTTGGCTTTTATTGGATTGCAAGTGATTAAATGTTTTTTACACTTGACAATACCATTTGTTTACAATTTTCTGCTACCCAGGGCTTGCAACGTAATAGACAGAACTCATAAAGAAGAGTAAACTTGTATGAATAAGGACTTTTTTTTTTCTATAAGCAGAGTGATAACGAAGTACCATTAGAAAACGTGTACAGACCTTGGATTTTTTAATGTAGAATTTGTGTTTGTCATCCAATATGAAAGTATATTTCAAAAACTACCTGGGACATCAAGAAAGCCTTTGGTTATAAAGCATTAGTGTTCTGCACCCTTCAGTCTCAATTTCTTTGAGTGTGTGTGTGAGAGAGGAGGAAAGTTGGGATGTGTGTGAGTGTGTGTGTGAAAGTATGCGAGTGTGTGAGTGTGTGTGTCTCAGAGAGAGAGAGAGAGAGAGAGAGAGAGAGAATATGCAGCAAGTATGCAGCAAGTTACAACTTAGATCACTTTCCCAGGGGGTCACTGGTCCTCACAATTACCTGAGTCAGCTATGCTCTGCTTGGGAGGCAGGACTGTGGTGATTCCATTCCTAAGCTGGTGACACAGAGGGGTCATCTCTGGGTCTCTGGAGCACTGAAGAGAAAACCAATCATTTCTCTCAAAGTTGCTTGGGCATGGCAGGTTCCTTGGAAAGACTGTTTGATTGGCAGCCAAAGGCTCCTCAAGGCCTAAGAGGCCGAAGCTGAGGGAGACTGGAGCTCCTTTAATGCCTTTTTCTGACGGGATTGAGAAGGCACTGTGAATTACTTCCCCTTCAGGGCATAAGAGCCAGAGGCAGTACACTCTCAATCCTACTGGACATTCTGTGACTCTGAAAAAAAAAAAAAAAAAAAAAAAAAAAGAATGTTAGCTAATGGTCCTATGCAAGCCACATGACATACATGTGTCTAAACCAAATCAAATAAATAGCAGCTCTTTGCTGAAAGCCAATGCTATGGACTCCTTAGGCATTCTCCTCACTACCATTTCCCTCCCACCCAATGGCTGAAGCCTTTTATAGAAGTAATTGGCAGCATGCATACGTTAGCAAAGGCCACTACAATGTCACTCTCAGTCTTAAGAATTTGCTTAAGAAAAAAGACTTTGCCACACAAGTGAAACACACTGGCTGTTTCACTGAAAACACTAGGAGTGACCTTTGGAGACATCAAAAGTGAATTACATTTCAATTCTAAGCCTGTACGTGCACGTGCATACAGGTTAAACTGAGTCCAATAATGAAGGCTTTGTAAAATTGTTTAAAAGAATGGTGTCCACAGAACAATCCCAAATGCAGAAATGATTAAGGATTAGTGCTCTTGGACTGAAAGATACCTCGACAGGGTCTCTTTCAAACCAACTTTGTACTTCCCTTTTAGTAACAAAGGCCTGGCCTTTTGAGGGGCTAGTACTTAGTGGGAAGACGACGTAGAATCCTCTCGGCATGGAGATTTTCCACTGTTCCAATCCATCTCCTGTACAGAGTGAATATTAAGAACAAAGTTGTCCTCAATGGCTAGAGAGCAGGTATCACCAAAGAAAGGGTTGTATCCTCTCATCTGTGATTGAAAATGACAATTATTTGGGTTTTTCCCCACCGCTCCCCCAGCTCCCTGGACTCTCATCTGTTTTCAAATACACGTTGATGGGTATTTTTGCATTGCATTCCTTTACTTATTTCTAGTTAAACAAGTAGGTACTTTCCTCAGAATAGAGTCTCTGTAAAGCAGGCCTCACAAATGAAAGTTTCTCCGAAAATGAGAACAGGATCTATGAGGAAGAAATGGAAAGCAAAGACAACCCTGTTGTGATCGGTGGAGGGATGCATTGGGGGCAAGCAGAGCTCCACATGACAGTGCAAAGCCCCGGTGAGCATGTGCCCATCCAATCACATATCCGTGCTCTGAGTACCGCTCTGGTCCAGGAGCAAGAGGAGCACTCCCACCATGCTCAGGTGCAGCCCCACTCTGGGGACAACTGGAGCAGGTGGTAATAAGACGCACCAGCAGGAGAGTTTGGAAGAGACCAAAGCAGGAAAGAGATGGGGAGGGGGAGAAGAGGGAAACCAAATGATACTAGATTTCCCAGCCTGGTAGGGACCACCATCTCCTGGGATGTACAGTCACCCAGAGGCCCAGCTGACCCAGACAGTCCTGGCGATACCGATATTAGTTCTATCTGAGGACTGGCCCTTGAGCAAACGAGAGAGGTCAGCAACAGGCCTCCCCCATCTTCAGGGGTGGGAGTGGCCATGGGATCAAGGCTGCTCACCTCATCCAGGGGCGGGCCCCGTGAAACCATATGTCTGTCACCACAGGGGAGACTTTTCTGGGAATCTGAACCACCCTTTCTACAATTTTAGAAAAGAGAGAAGCAGGGTGGCCCAGCCACTGGCTCCACTCCAACACTTGGCCAGGGATCAATCTCCAGACTGGCCGTGAGCCACCTATGTGACATCACATGACAAGCCCTGGTTGGCTCAGTAATGAGATTCTAGAATCATGTGGACAGTATTTATTGGGCATCACCACTCAGACTGAAGGCAGTTTGTACTTTCTGGGGCAGTGGTTAATGGTGTAGGGTACAAACTGCTCCTGATGACAGTGTAGCCTCATGGATAGTCAGGATACTGACGACAGTTTAACCCAGCTCGCCTCATCTTCTGGTGGAGAGCCAGCAGGCGGGGTCCCACCTGATCCAAACCTGGATCCGAGGGAGTTATCAGACGGCCAAGGTGACCAAGCTGTGGGACAAGATACAGACTCCCAAAATGATGAACAACCAGCAGATCAAAACCAACATACGTCCAGTGTAGAAGACAGTGACCCCAGAACACTGTCCTTCCCGAGGAGGCTCTGGAAGACCGTTGAGGATGACACTTTCAAGTCTGTGGGCTGGGATGATGACGGACACACCATGATCATAGAGGAAGCCCTTTTCCAGAGGGAAATTCTTCGCAGGAGAGGCACAGACAGGATTTTTGAAACAGACAGCATGAAGACCTTCATTCGCCAAATGAACCGCTATGGATTCAGCAAAATACGCACAAAGGCCTCTTCAGCTGATTCGCGGGGGAACAAGAAACTTATGGTAAAGTAGAAAATATTCCTCTTACCCCTTTTCTCTGTTACTCAAACATCTTTACAGGACGCCAAGGTGAATGACATACTACAAGAGTTTCATTTGTGAAGACAACTTTTTTTAACATGAGGAATTATTTATTGAAAGATCAAAATTTTGATCTTAATTTACCATGCCCTTAGAGATACTCTGTGGGTAGGAGTAGAGACTCTGAGAGCCAGGGAATGTCAAATGTACATACTGCCACCCTCACTTATGAATTGTTTCTCTCTAGTGAGGTCATGCTATAGGGCACAGTGACACTTGACAGCACCTTAAACATTTCCTTTCTCCATCATGAAATAAGACTCTTGTGATTCAGGGGGATAAAAGCAATGGACATCTAATCTGAGAATGACTGAAATGTTTCCTTTTGTTTCAGCTTTACAGGAACCCCAATTTTCAGAGAGATCATCCTGGGCTCCCTGAGAACATTCATAGAAAGGTGACCTCAGAAACACTGCTGTGCCAGCAACCTGTGCAGCAACCTCAAAGAGAAAGAAGCTGGTACCTACGAGACAATCCCTGCGAATCCAACACATTAATATCAAGAAAGAAGCGAACAGCAAGCCCCAGGGGGAAGCCCCAAATGTTCAGGGTCCCAGTAACCCTCAGTTCTCCATGTTCCCTGGGGGTACAGGGTCTAGGGGCAGTGTTGGTAGACATCACATAGGAAATCGTCCCCCTCAAGAGCCAAATGATCCAAGTTGGGAAAGGGCCACTTCTGTGAATGTTAGGTTTGAGCCCAGGGCCAACCCTGAGTTGGAAGTTTGAGGGGACCCGCTCCCCCATCTCCCAATTTACCCAGGCAATGGTCTCCCAATGTCTCTGTATAACATCTATTATTCCATTGTGATGGCTTCCCTCTTAGAAATGTCTCCCAGTGAGCCGCCCAATGAGGAGNAGGCTGCTCACCTCATCCAGGGGTGGGCCCCGTGAAACCATATGTCTGTCACCACAGGGGAAACATTTCTAGGAATCTCAACCACCCTTTCTACAATTTTAGAAAAGAGAGAAGCAGGGTTGCCCAGCCACTGGCTCCACCCCATTAGTTGGCCAGGGCTCAATCTCCAGACTGGCCATGAGCCACCTATGTGACATCACATGACAAGCCCTGGTTGCCCCCCTACTGAGATTCTAGAATCATGTGGACAGTATTTATTGGGCATCACCACTCAGACTGAAAGCAGTTTGTACTTTCTGGGGCAGTGGTTAATGGTGTAGTGTACAAACTGCTCCTGATGACAGTGTAGCCTCATGGATAGTCAGGATACTGACGACAGTTTAACCCAGCTCGCCTCATCTTCTGGTGGAGAGCCAGCAGGCGGGGTCCCACCTGATCCAAACCTGGATCCGAGGGAGGTATCAGACAGACAACGTGACCAAGCTGTGGGACAAGATACAGACTCCCAAAATGATGAACAACCAGCAGATCAAAACCAACGCGCATCCCGTGTGGAAGACAGTGACCCCAGAACACTGTCCTTCCCGAGGAGGCTCTGGAAGATCGTTGAGGATGACGCTTTCAAGTCTGTGGGCTGGGATGATGACGGACACACCGTGATCATCGAGGAAGACCTTTTCCAGAGGGAAATTCTTCGCAGGAGAGGCACAGACAGGATTTTTGAAACAGACAGCATGAAGACCTTCATTCGCCAATTGAACCACTATGGATTCAGCAAAAAACGCACAAAGGCCTCTTCAGATGATTCGCGGGGGAACAAGAAACTTATGGTAAAGTAGAAAATATTCCTCTTACCCCTTTTC
>NW_007742514.1:17209-21468 GCF_000696425.1 Galeopterus variegatus
ACTCAAAGGCCACTGAGGAGTGATAAAAAGGGCCATTTTCAAATGGTGAACCCATTTTTGGACTTAATAAACACAACAAAACCCAATGGTAACAGATAAACCATCTAAATGAGAATCAGGACTCCGTGTCATTTCTAACCATCTATACCACACGTCTCACGGACATGAGGCTAAAGACCCTGCCCAAGACAGGCCCTCTTCCATTTGAGGTACCAGCATTTCCACACACTCAGCAAAGGATTTTCTAGGAACTGTGAGGGCTCGCCCAGCAAGATCCAGTCCCCTGAGCCTTGCCTGCGGCTCAGGAGTCAGAACAGCCTCACTCCTGACCTTGGGAGTATCACCTTACATTATTCCCATACCTGGAAAATAGAGATTCCTTCCTCATCGCTGTCTCCACACTGTTCCCAGGAAGTTTCTGTTCCACAGCTAAGTGTCCCAACCCAGCACCCAGGGGCCCTCCAAAGAGGCTGCATCATCTGCCAAGGGAGGTACAACCAATGTGTCCTGGCTCAGAAGAGACCAGCAACTCCAGTACATGCCTGGGGTGAAAGCACATGATCCTCATAACTAACCACCGCTGGAAACTTTGCTGGGAAATCACAAAAACATCACGGGCTTCATGAATCATTGGCCTTCATGAGTGGGAGGTGCGTGTGCAAGAGACCTAGAGGAATCTGGAAGGACGGACAGCTGCAAGTTTCTACGTCTCTTGTCCTCTTACTCCTGGATGAGTCAGGCTATTGATGGCTGGTCACTGTTGACCAACCATTCAGTGCCTGGACCCACGCTTTGCAAAATGTCAAAATGATGCTGATCAAAGAGCTGATGAGTTTTGACCAGAACAAAGACTGGGGAAACATAAAGGAGCTGCAAACACTTCACAGTTAACTTTGACACATTTATTTCTACTATCCAGACATTAGTAGGAACAAAATGACCAGCAACACCCCCTATTCCCTTCTTGTGAGCACAGAAACCCATTTCTGTGAACACCTTGTAGTAGGAATCATGGTACAACGCAGGGGTAATTCACACTCAACCTGATTTACATGTACGTTTGCCAAGATGGCGAATCAATGGTGCCATGATTTAGCTGGTTTCTCAGCTACATTCCTTTCAAGAGCCCACACACGTCACACCTTCTGGTCGAAAGGGATCAGGTGCTTTGGGATGTCAACCTGGAATATATCCTTTCCCCCTTTCCTAGGTAAGGGCTCCAATAACCANCCCCTATTCCCTTCTTGTGAGCACAGAAACCCGTTTCTGTGAACGCCATGTAGTAGGAATCGTGGTACAATGCAGGGGTAATTCACACTTAACCTGATCTACATGCAAGTTCACCAAGATGGCGAATCAACGGTACCATGATTTAGCTGGTTTCTCAGCTACATTCATCTCAAGAGCCCACACACGTCACACCTTCTGGTCAAAAGGGATCAGGTGCTTTGGGATGTCAACCTGGAATATATCCTTTCCCCCTTTGCTAGGTAAGGGCTCCAGTAACCACCTGGGGTTGGAAATCACAGTCAGGTATTTCTGCTGCAGGATGGCCAGGACAGCTTGCTTTTCCAATTCCACATCTTCCTCAGGAGCTAAGTTCTCAGGACACTCCAACATTTCGCCAAAGTCAACAAGCTCTGTGCACAAAGAGAGAAACACCCAGGTGGTTTTTCCTTCCATAAACAAAGACCTGGCAGTGTGACAACTTGGTTATTCAAAATTATGGCCGCTACAGACTTACACAACATCAGCACAAGGACAGGAAGGGCAGCAGGGCCTTCTCACTGAGCACAGATGATGAGCCAAACATGTTCCGGGAATCCTGGGTGAGGCAGAGGGAAGGCTCCAGAAATGAAGAGGACAGGGCTTGCTCCTCTGTGAAGTGACACAAATAACATGCCTGTGGCAGCAAGACTGCTGAGGATAGGAATTTCAGAATGGAAGGGCACCAGCCACTGCCCGGGAACATGGAGGCAGCAAGGCGCTGAGGCAGTTCACCTCCACCACCCACGGAGGTGTAAGGATTAGCCCAGGGTGCCACTGGTGGTGGGGATAGAGCAAGCACGTGAATCCAGGCAGGCAGCCGACCTGCACAATGTGCTGTGCTGCCTCTGGTGGTCTCTGCCCCCCACACACGCTCACCCACACAGGCACACACAGAGCCCAGCACTAAATGACGTCATGGACCTGACCCAGCCACACAGGTAAGAAGCAGAAACCGAGGCCCAGAGCAGAGAAATGATTTACTAGAGGTGATTCAGGCTGGGCTTGCAGACCCCAGCTCAGGGCCCCTTGCTGCCCCATTGAAGGTGCATTGCTTAGGAGAACAGCAACAAACACACAAACCAGTTCAAAACAAAAGAAAAGCCCCCAAACTCCCCAGCCAGATCCATGTTGGCAGCTCCTGGACTTATCTGTACAACGATCGGCACATTGTCACTTACCAGCTACCAGTCCTCGGCCAAAATTCTCCCCTTCTGGAAGCAAGGCCTGGCGATGGTATGGTTCTGGTGGTTGCCCATCAGGGGACACCAACGTGTTTCTAAGGTCTTTACCCCGTTTAAGACAAAGCCAGAATAAGGCTGCCGGAAGGAAAGGCAACAGATCTTCATCTTGCGCAAGCTCTCTGGGCCTCAGTGGTCTGTGGGAACACAGAAGCTTATCACACACCAGTCCTCCAAGCTCATGGCCAGTGGGCCCGAACTTCACCCAGTTTCCCAGGTGCCCTGAATCCCCACTGAGCTCGATGGTTCACTGCTTCCATCTGTCAGCACAGCAGGCCCAAGGGAAGACTGGGACTGGGAAGGCTGGGATTTGGGTGACTCAGATCCACCTGATGGAATGCTCGGAGAGCTCACGGACTGTGGCAGGGACAGCTAGAGAAAGACACAGGCAGGACAGCGTGTGATCAGTGCTACTACAGAGGTCATCAAGTCCGAGGGCAACACAGAGGTGTGTGGGCTAGTGAGAGTCGGGGCTGGCGTCAGCCCTCTGGCAGCACACAGGGACAGTCCTGGGCTCTGCTTCTTCTCCTGCTGCCCTCCCCCTACCCAGACCTCGCGGATACTCTCAGCTCCCTGGCTGTGCCAGCCCCAGGCACCGCAGGCCCTGAGCTTCCTGTCTCCTACCCCACGTTTGCTGAGCACAAGTGCTTGGTATCCAACCTCAGCTCAACCCTCACAGTGACCTGTGATCTCAGGTGGTCCCGTCAGGTGTCTTCTCCTTACTCCTTCAGGTGCCACCCTGTTCAAGCCCCTTCCCCTGTCCCACACCTGAGCCCTGAGGAAAAAAAAAAATACGAGAATGAGAACAACTAGCCCCAGTGCACACACACCTTCTATGTGACGGGCCCTGGGGTGGGCACGATCCGTGCATCCTCGGATTTAACCCTCACTGCCAGGCCCACTTAACTGCTGAGGACAAGCAGGTTTAGAGCGATGAAGGAAGGACTGTCGATCACACAGGACCTGACTTCATGTACCTCCTGTCCTGGTCCCTGTTGCCTGTTTGTCCCCTGGCACAGGGGCCACTCCTCCTGGCTCAAGGACCGTTCAGCGGATGGAGCGCGGGCCCTGGGCAGGTAGAGCCATGGGCCTGAAGACAGAAACTCCGGCCAGTCATTGCATGTCAAGAAGCCTCAGTTTCCTCGTAGCCGTGAGGTCAGGAGATGAGGCACTGAGAGCACCCAGCCCAGTACCTGGTACCTCACAAGGCAGTCAGATGGTGGCTGCTCTTGTCATCATTGTCATCATCACTGGGACTGGGGACTCATCCCCTGGGTCTGTACCACACCCATGAGCCGCCTCCCTCCACTCTGCTTGGCACCTCCCTGTCCTTCCCTCAAATATATGCACTTAAATTCAGAATCTCCTATGATTCTAAGAAAACATGCCCACAGTCAGGATCAAGGCCCTGCTGGGATGAGAGTGCCTGGTGTTCGCTCCCTTCCCAACCTGCAGTCCTGCCTGACTCTGCAGCACATCTTCTGCCATCCTCCCACTTCTCAGGTGAGCTGCCACTGTCAACAGCGCTTCTGTGTCTCACTCCAGGACCTGGGTCCTACCACTGTCCTATCTCACTCAGAATCAGTACCTCCCCTTCTCCCACGAGGAGGTGATTCTGTTTCCAGAGGAACTTACCGGCACACCCTTTACCATGTGAAGAAAGACCCTCCTGAGCACTCACGTGCCTCCAGCTCCTGCCAGATCCACCTCCCTTCCACCACTGTAAGTGGCTTCACCAACCTGGCGTTCCTG
>NW_007742515.1:0-818 GCF_000696425.1 Galeopterus variegatus
AAAAAAAAAAAAAAAAAAAAAAAAAAAAGAAAAGAAAAAAAGGCCTGTGTCCCAGTCTGCGGGCAGTCAGGAAGAAGGATTCTCCCTTCGTTGGGGGAGGGTCAGCGTTTTTGTTCTATTCAGGCCTTTAACTGATTTGATGAGACCAACCGTCATTGGGGAGGGCAATCTGTTTACTCAATCTACTGATTTAAATGTAAAACTCATCCAAGAACACCTAAATAGAAACACCTAGAATAATGTTTGACCAAATATCTGAGTACTCTGTGGCCCAGTTAAGTTGCCATTTGAAATGAGCCACACTGGGGAGAATGCAGAGACTTGATAAACAAAACCGTGGAGAAAGTAAGAGGGTTGGGATCAGGAAACAAGTGGAGACATTAGCTCTCGGTAGTGACAGAAGGAAGGTGCAGACATCTAGACTATGTGGGTGCTATAAGAATTAAAACAGAGACCAAAACTTGCAAAACACACCCTAAATTGTAAAACAGATAAACTGTGCCAAAGTCATAATATAGATCACAGATATCTAATCTCAAAGTCTTTTAAAATGAGTTCATTAAGGTCTATATTCTCTAGGATAAAACCATAGACAAACCATTCTAAAGATTACTCAGAATGGACTTATGTGTTTTGTAGATAAAGAACACTGACTATTTCAGCAATTCTCTAGTCTAAAAACTCTGACAAATCCCTGCCATCACCATGTTATGACTAACTCTAGTTCTCAGTGCCCTAAAGTAAACCTCACCTAACTGCTCCCTTCTGAGATGCTTCGTGATTCCTCATGATGTGTGGGCTCTTTTTCAGCAGCAAGT
>NW_007742515.1:1951-2420 GCF_000696425.1 Galeopterus variegatus
GTAAAAAAAAAAAAAAAAAAAAAAATACCACTTATCTTTCCTAAGCTTTCTATGTGTGGTAGTCATTAGAAAGCTTCATGGTCTTTTTGAAAACATTTCTAATATTCTGGCACCTTTTTAAAAATTGACATGTAATAATTGTATGTATGTATGGGGTATGGAATAATATGTCAATACATGTATATACTGTGTGATGATTAAATCATGCTAATTACAATATTCATCACCCCAACCATTTATCATTTCTTTGTGATGAAAACATTTGAACTTCTCTCTTCTTCTATTGTAGATAGAAAACATACAATAAACTGTTGCTAATTATCGACCTAGCACAACTATCGAATACTAGAACTTATTCTTGCCATCTAGAATATAACTGTGTATCTGTTAACCAACCTTTCTCCATCCTCCCTTCCTCCAACCTTTCCAATCTCCAGTAACCACTTGTGTGAGCTCAACTTTTTCTTAG
>NW_007742515.1:2511-3469 GCF_000696425.1 Galeopterus variegatus
TCCCTTCCTCCAACCTTTCCAATCTCCAGTAACCACTTGTGTGAGCTCAACTTTTTCTTAGCTCCTACAAATGACTGAGAACATGCAGTATTTGTTTCTCTGTGCCTAACTTATTTCACCTAACATAATGTCTTCCAGGCTAATCCATATTGCTGCAAATGACACCATTTCCTTCTTTTGCATGGCTAGTAGAATTCCATTTTATATATATATATATACACACACACACACATGTGCCACTTTTTCTTTTCTTTTCTAAAATAATTCCCTGTTATTCTCTAAATAGACTAACTATACAAAAACTGCTTAACAAGTGATATAAACAGCAGTGTAAATCATCCTAACAGTTTCCAAATCAGCTGTTGATTTTTAGAAATTGTGGTGTGACCTCCTGTTTAAGGCAGTTGTCGCTAGCTAAATGATGCCCTTGTTGGATGATTTGCCTTAGCAATCTATGAACTCTTCTACTTCCCTATGAAATTGGTAGTCATTAGGTCCTGGATGCTAAAAGCTTTGTTGCAGCCAGCTAGGGTGGCTGAATGCTGTCAGTACATGACCACTCATGCACAGGATGTTTCTGGATGCCAGCACCTCTCAAATGTCCTGCACCTTGACTCCTGTAGACAATGCTCTGGAACAGCAGGGATATGCTACCTGTATCTCCCAACCCCTGCTGCCATCACTATCTGGTTCACTCTCTGCTATCCACATTCATACCAGCACTGCTCCTAGGCTCTGCTCCTGTCTCCAGTCACCCAATAAGTGACATCTTTAGCCTGTGGTCTCAATAACTTATATGATTTACCAAGCAGAATGAAAATTTCAATAACTTCTATGGCCTTAAAAATATATACTGGTGTAATGACTCCAAATTTACTATTTTTTGAAGAGCGGAGGTGGGGGGGGGATGTTTGTATATTTAAAAAAATTTTTTTTTTTGTCTTTTTTTTTTTTTCGT
>NW_007742515.1:3920-15594 GCF_000696425.1 Galeopterus variegatus
CTCCCAAGCAGCGCACTGTAGCAGTGAGCCACCGGGCCGGCCCCTAAAAATTTTTTTTTAACATTTATTTGTACATGTTCCTGGGGTACGGTGTATTGTTTTAATAGATGCATACACTGTACATGGATTCACTTCGGGCAAATAGCATGGCTTTTTACCTGTTAATTGCCACTTCTGTTTCTACCACACTCCCTTTCCTCCTGGCCTCATATAACCATTATTCCATTGTCTACTTCTATGATAACCACTTTTTTTTTTTAGCTTCCACACATGATTGAGATCATGCAGTATTTGTCTTTCTGTGCCTGGCTTACTTCATGTAACCCGATGATCTCCAGTTCCATCCATGTTGCTGCAAATGACAAGATTTTATTTTATTTTTATAGCTGGATAATATTCCATTGTGTATATATAGCACAGTTTTTATCCATTCATCTGTTTATGGGCATTTATGTTGACTACATTTCTTGGCTATTGTAAATAGTGTTGCAATGAATGGGGATGCAGGTGTCTCTTCAATACCTGATTGATTTCATTTCCTTTGGTCATATACCCAGTAGTGGGATTGCTGGGTCACAGGGTAGTGTAATTTTTAGTTCTCTGAACTAAATCTCCATACTATTTTCTGCAATGGTTGTACCAATTTACATTCCCACTGACAGTGTAGGAGAGTTCCCTTTTCTCTGCATCCTTGCCAGTATTTGTTATTTTCTGCCTTTCTGATAATAGCCACTCTAACTTGAGTAAGGTATTATCTCATTGTTGATTTGATTTGCACTTCCCTGATAATTAGTGGTGTTGAGCATTCTTCATGTGCCTGTTGGATTTTTGCATGTTTCCTTTTGAGAAATATCTGTTCAGTTCCTTTGCACATTTTTAAATTGGGATATTTGTTTTTTTGCTGTTGAGATGTTTGAGTTTCTTATGTACTCTAATATTAGCTCCTTGTCTCGTGTGTAGTTTGCGAACACTTTCTCCATCCTCTGTAGGTTGTTTCTTCCCTTTGTTGACTGTGTCCTTTATGGTGAAGAAACTTTTTAGTTTGATGTAGTCCCATTTGTCTATTTTTGCTTTAGTTGTCTGTGCCTTTGTAGTCTTGCTCAAAAAAGCACTGCCCACTCCTGTTTTGTGTAGCACTTTCCCAGTTTTCTTCTAGAAGTTTCATAGTTTCAGGTCTTAAATTTAGGTCTTTAATCTATTTTGAGTTGATTTTTGTATATAGTGAGAGATAGGGATCTGATTTCAATCTTTTGTGTGCAGATATCCAGTTTTACCAGTACCATTTATTGAAGAGACCGTCCTTTCCCCATTGAATACTTTTTGCACTTTATCGAAAATCAGTTGGCTGTAAATACATGGCTTTAATTCTGGGTTCCCTGTTCCATTTGTGTGCATGTCTGTTTTTATGCTAGTACCGTGATGTTTTGGTTACTATATCTTTGTAGTATATATTGAAGTCAGGTAGTGTGATGCCTCCAGGTTTGTTCTTTTTGCTCAGAATTGCTTTGGCTATTCAGGTTTTCTGTGGTTTCAAATGAATTTTAGGATTATTTTTTCTATTTCTGTGAATAATGTCATTGGTATTTTGATAGGGATTGCATTGAATCTGTAGATTGCTTGTATGGTCATTTTCACAATATTAATTCATCCAATCTACAAACATGGAATGTCTCTTCATTTCTTTGTGTCCTCTTCAATTTCTTTCATCAGTGTTTTATACTTTTCTTTATAGAGATCTTTCATCTTCTTGGTTAAATTAGTTCCGAGGTATCTTATTTTTCCTGGTAGCTCTTATAAATGGGATTGACTTCTCAATTTCTTTTTCATCTTGCTCATTATTGGTGTATAGAAACGGTACTAATTTTTATATGTTGAATTTGTATCCTGCAATGTTACTTAATTTATTTACCAGCTCTGAGAGTTTTTTGGTAGAGTCTACATATTTTTCTACATGTAATATCATGTCATTTGCAAACAGGGACTATTTGACTTCCTCTTTTCCAATTAGGGTGTCCTTTATTTCTTTCTTTTGACTAATTGCTCTGCCTAAGACTTTCAGTACTTTGTTGAGTAAGAGTGGAGGCAGTGCACATTCTTGTTGTGTCCGGTTATTAAGGAAGAGTTTTCAGCTTTTCCCAATTCAGCATGATATTAGCTGTTGGTTTTCCATATATAACCTTTACTGTGCTGAGGTACATTCCTTCTGTTCCTATTTTGTTGAGAGTTTTTATCATGAAAAGATACTGAATTTTATCAAATGTTTCTTCTGCATCTATTGACATAACCATATTTTTTCCTTCATTTTGTTGATGTGACATATCACATTTATTGATTTGTGTATGTTGAAACATCCTTGTATCCTTGGGATAAATCCCACTTGATCATGGTGTATGGTCTTTTTAATATGCTGCTGGTTTCAGTGTGATAGCATTTTGCTGAGAATTTTTGCATCTTTGTTCATCAAGGATATTGGCCTATACGTTTTCTTTTTTTGTTGTTTCCTTGTCTGCTTTTGGTATCAGGGTAACGCTGACTTCACAGAATGAGTTTGGAAGAATTCCCTACTCTTTGATTTTTGGAAGAGTTTCAGAAGAACTGGTAGTGGTTTTTTTTTAAATGTTTGGTACAATTGGCAGGACGAATCGTGCAGTCCTGGGATTTTCTTTAATGGGAAATGTTTTATTACTCATTTTATTAATCCTTCTCCATAACCAATCTGTTCAGGTTTTCTATTTCTTGGTACAATTTTGGTAGATGTTATGTGTCCAGGAATTCATCCATTTCCTCTAGGTTTTCCAATTTAGCATATAGTTGTTAGCATTTAGTTATTTATAATAATCTCTAGTGATTCTTTGCATTTCTGTTGTATCAGTTGCAATGTCTCCTTTTTCATTTCTGGTTTTATTTGTTTGAGTCTTTTTCTTTCTTGGTTAGTTTAGCTAATGGCTTGTCAATTATGTTCCTCATTTCAAAAAAGCTACATTTTGTCTTGTCAATCTTTTGTATTGGATTTTGTTTTTGTTTGTTTTTTTTTCTTTGCTCTCAATTTCGTTTATTTCTGCTCTGATCTTTATTATTGCTTTCCTTCTGCTAATTTTGGGTTTGGTTGGTTCTTGCTTTTCTAGTTCCTTAAGATGCATTGTTAGGTTATTCATTTGAAATCTTTCAACTTTTGATGCAGGTGTTTATTGCTATACATTTCCTTTTTGTAGTGCTTTGGCTATATCCTATAGGTTTTGTTACATTGTGTTTCTATTTTCATTTGTTTCAAGAAATTTTTAAAATTTCCTAACTAAATTTTTCTTTCACCCATTGGTCTTTCAGGAGCATGTTGTTTATTCTCCATGTATTTGAAGAGTTTTGAGAATTTTTCTTGCTATTGCTTTCTAGTTTTAATCCATTTTGATCATAGAAGATACTTTATATGATTCCAACTTTTTAAAATTTGTTGAGACTTGTTTTGTTGCCTAACATGTAGTCAATCCTGGGAATGTTCCATGTACTGATGAGAAGAAAGTGTATTCTCTCTGTAAGATCCATTCACTCTATAATGCATTTTAAATTCAATGTTTCTTTGTTGACTTTCTGTTTAGATGATCTGGCCAATGCTGAGAGTGGGGTGTTAAAGTTCCCAACTATTATTATATTGGGGTCTATCTCTCCATTTAGATCTAATAATATTTGCTTTATATATCTGGGTGCTCTAATGTTGGATGCATGTATATTTATATTTATTATATCCTCTTGCTTAATTGACACCTTTAACATTATATTTTGACCTTCTTTGTCTCTTTTTACAGTTTTCGACTTAAAGTATATTTTATCGGATATAGATATAGCTACTCCTGCTTGCTTTTTTCCCCCTTTACATGGAATATATTTTTCCATTTTTTCACCATCAGTCTACATGTGTCTTTACAGGTGAAGTGAGTATTTTAAAGGCAGCATATAGGTGGATCTTGTTTTTCAATCCATTTGGCTAGTATTTATCTTTTGTTTGGGGAAATTTAGTCCACTTACATTTGAGGTTATTGTTGACAGGTGAGAACTTGCTGCCATTTTGTTGATAGTTTTCTGGTTGTTTTGCATATCTTTTGTTTCTTTCTCCCTCTCTTAGTGTTTATCATTATAATTTGTTGTTTTTCTGAAGTGGTAAGGTTTGATACCTTTTTATTTATTGTTTGTTTTACCTGATATACTAGTGAATCTTATCCTTTCATAGGTTTTCTTGATAGTGGTTACCTTCCTTCAGCTTCCAGATGTAGAATTCCCTTGAGAATTTCTTGTAAGTCCCATTTGGTGGTGATGTATTCCCTCAGATTTTGCTTGTCTGTGAAAAAAACTTCATTTATCCTTTATTCCTGAAGGATGGTTTTGGTGGATATAGCACTCTGAGCTGGCAGTATTTTTTTCAGCACCTTGAATGTATCATCCCATTGTCTTCTAGCTTGTAAGATTTCTGCTGAGAAACTGGCTGTTAGTCTAATGGGGATTCTGTTATATATGACCTTATGGTTTTCTCTTGCTGTTTTCAGAATTCTTCTTCTCTTTGACTTGTAACATTTTGACTATACTATGCGTCAGAAAGGACCTTTTGGGTTTGAAACTATTTTAGGACCTTTGAATTTCTTGGATCTGAATGCCCATATCTCTCCTAGCACTTGGAAAGTTTTTAGCTATTCTTTCATTAAGTAGGTATTTGATGGCTTTTTTTCTTCCTCTTCTTTGGAAATGTGCATAATTAGAACATTTGTTTGCTTGTTGGTGTTCCATAGTTCCTGTAGGCTTTCTTTACTTTTTAAAATTCTTGATTTATTTTCTCTGATTGAGTAATTTCAAATGACCTAAATAGAGTTCAGAGATTATTTTTATTCTGATTGCTCTAGTCTGCTGTTGAAGCTCTTTATTGTATTGTTTTAAATTTCATTTATTAAATTCTTTACCTACAAGATTTCTGTTTCTTTCTTTTTTATTATATGTATCTCTTTATTAAATTTCTCTTTCATATCATGAATTGTTTTCCCGATTTCATTTAACTACCTACCTGTATTCTCTTATATCTCATTGAGTTTTCCTAAGATCATTATTTTGAATTCCTTTTCTGGTAGTTAATTGAGTTCCTTTTCTCTGGGTCTATCACTGTCATGTTATTTTGTTTCTTTGATAGCGTCATATTTCCTTGCCTTTTAGTGTTTCTTGCATCTCTGCATTGGTTTCTGTGTATCTAGTGCAACAATTACCTCTACCAAAGTTTACAGAGTGACATTCATAGAATCTTTCACCTGTAGTTGGGTCTTAGTGTGTGGCTTAAAATAGTGTAGTAGCTCTGTTTCCAAGTAGATGCAGTGGATTAGTCTCTGGGCAGATTCTTAAACTACAATTGACATCATCATTGACTGCAAGTGTCTCAGAGGAAATAGATAAATTTCTGGATACATATAACATACCAAGATGGAACTAAGTAGAAATAAAAAACCTGAACAGACCAAAAACAAGTAACAAGATTTAATCTGTAATAAAAAGTCTCCCAAAACAGAAAATCCCAGGACTGAATGGCTTTACTGCTGACTTCTACCAAACATTTGAAGAATTAACACCAATTCTTCTCAAATCATTTCAAAAAATTCTTTGAAACTCCTCTTAGAAGGCTGGCATCACCCTGATACCAATCAGATAAGTACACAACACAAAGGGAAAACTATAGGGCAATGCCCCTGATGAACATAGATGCAGAATTTCTCAACAAAATACTAGCAAACTGAATCCCACAGCACAACAAAAAGATTATATACCACGATCAAGTGGGATTTATCTCAGGGATGCAAGGATGGTTCAACATACACAAATCAATTACCTCAACAAAATGAAGGAAAAAAACCCCATAGGATTATCTCAATAGATGCAGAAAAATCATTTGATGAAATTCAACATTCCTTCATGATAAAATCTCTCAAAAAATTTGGTATAGAAGGAATGTACCTCAACATAATAAAGGCCATATCTGACAAACCCACAGTGAACATCATTCTGAATGGGGAAAAGCTGAAATCTCTCTTTGAAAAGGAACAAGGTAAGGATACCCACTTTCACACTCTTAGACAACTTAGTACTGGAGGTCCTAGCCATAGAAATTAGGCAAGAGAAAGGAATAAAGGGCATACTAATTGGAAAAGAGGAAGTCACATTGTCCCAGATGACATGATCTTAGATGTAGAAAAACAAAGAGTCCACCAAAAAACCTCTTAGAACTGATAAACTTATTTAGTAAATTTGCAGGATAGAAAATGAGCATACAAAAATCAGTAGCATTTCTCCACACCAATAATGAACCAATTGAAAAGAAATTAGCAATATCTACAAACAAAGTAAGTAAAGTACCTAGGAATTAATTTAACAAAGGAAGTGAAAGATCACCATAATGAAAAGTACAAAACACTGCTGAAAGAAATTAAAGAGGATCCTGTTAAAATGTAAGTCAGATTATGTTACTCCTCCTTTCAAAAACCTGTGGTGGCTTTTTACCACACTCAGAGAAAAAGTGCTACCCGTGTAAGCAGTCTTAAAGATACCTATCTATATCTTGAAACCATCACCACAGTCAGGATAATAAACACACCCATCACTTCTGAAAGTTTTCTTGTGTCACCTCCTTTCCTGCTCCCCAACCCACTCCACTGCACCATACTCAAACAACCAACTGATCTGTATTCCACTATAGGTTAGTTTGTATTTTGTAAAATTCTGTATAAGTGGAATTATAAAAGTATGTACTCTTTTAATATCTGGTTTCTATTACTCAGAATAATTATTTAAAGATACACCTACATTGCAGCACATATCAATGGCTATTCCTTTTTATTGCAGAGTGGTATACCATTCACCTGTTGGTTAATGCTTGAATTATTTTCATTTTTGAGTATTTTTAATAAAGCTTCTGTGAACATTCATGTAAGAATCTTTGTATGAACTCTACTTTCTTTGGGGTATATATGTAGGAACGTAATGGCTGAGTCATACGGTAGGTGTATGTTTAACTTTTTAAGAAAAAACAAAGTAGGTAGTTTCTTTTCAAAGTTTCCAAAGTTTTGTATTATTTTCCATTCCAATCAGCAGTATATGAGATTAAGGTTCTTCTACATCATTACTACCATTTGGTATGGTCACTATTTTCAATGTTAGACGTTCTAATAGGTGTGTAGTGTTACCACATTTTGGTATAAATTTGCATTTCTCTAGTGACTAATGGTGTCGAGCATCTTCTTATGTGCTTATTTTACATTTACGTATCTACTACGGTGAAACATGTGTTCAGACATGAAGGTACTTGAAAAAGTTTGTGGAAAAAGAATTAAAATGAATTAATAAAATGAATTAATATGAATCTTCCCATGAATATTTGAAATATTCTTGTATTTTACCCCATGTTTAAATTGAATTGTTTGCTTTCTTATTATTGAGGTTTGAGAGTTCTTTATGAAGTCTGGATTCAATCCCCATTCTCAGATATGGAACTTACAAATAGTTTCTCCCCATCTACAGCTTATGTTTTCGTTACCTTAATTAAGACCTTGGAAGAGCAGAAGTTTATTATTCTGATGAAATTCAATGTACTAATTTTCTTCCATGAATCATGCTTTTGTTGTGCTATTTAAGAAATCTTTGCCTAATTCAAGATCACAGAGATTTCCTCTTATGATTTCTATTTGACGTTTTGTAGTTTTAAGTTTTATATATTACATTTTATATAGGTCTATGATCAATTTTATGTTAACTTGTTATGTAGTCAAAGGTATAAATGAGTGCACTTAAAAAAAAAAAAGATACCCAATTTTTCCAGTGCGATTTGTTGAAAAGATTATCCTTTCTCCACTAATTTGCTATATCCCTTTGTCAAAAATTAATAGAATCCACATGTAGGTCTATTTCGGGACTCAGTTTTGTTTCATTGGCATATATGTCTATCTTTATGTCAAGAGTACATGGTAACTCTTGAAGCTAGGTAGTATACTCTTTCTTCAAAGTTGTTTGTGCTATTTTAGGTCTTTGGTTTTTCTACATGAGCATTAGAAAAAGCTTGCCAATTGGATTTTTATTGGGATTGCAATTAATTTATAGATAAACTAGGGGGAATTTATATCTAAACCATAATGAGTTTTTCAATCAGTAAATATATTCCTTAATTTATTTATATCTTTAATTTCCTTCAGCATTGTTTGTATTTTTTTTTAGCAGCTGGCCAGTATGGGGATCTGAACCCATGACCTTGGTATTATAAGACTGCACTCCCATTTATGAGTAAGGACATATGGTATTTCTCTTTCTGTGCCTGGTTTATTTCACATAACAAAATTTTCTCCAAGCTCATCCATGTTTCTGCAAATGACAGAACTTCATTCGTTTTAATGACTGAGTAGTATTCCACTATGCATATATACCACGTTTTTCTTATCCTGTCATCCATCAATGGACAATTAGGTTGGTTCTAGGGGAATCCTTCTACACTGTTGGTGGGACTGTAAATTAGTGCAGCCATTAGAGAAAATAGTATGGAGGTTTCTCAGACAACTACAAACAGAACTTCCATATGATCCAACAATAACACTACTGGTATATACACAAAGGAATGGAAATCATCATGTCGAAGGGATACCTGCACTCCCATGTTTATCACAGCTCTCCTTTTTTCTTATTTGTATTATTTTCAAGGAGAATCTGCTGTCACCTTTTTTTTTTTAATGGAATGTGTCTGTTTTCTCTTGCTACTTTTAAGTGTTTCTTTTTACCACTGTTTCATAATTTGGTTATATAATGTCTTGCAGTTTTTTAAAGCTTTCTGGAGATTGAGATCTGTTGAGCTTTTGAATCAGTAATTACTTATATATGCATACACATATATACATGCACATATATACATATAAATATATATATTAATATATATATAAATATATACATATTAAAATATATATAAATATATACATATTAAAACAAGGAGTAGGAGGGACAAAAATGTATACATGCATGTGTATATATACATATATATACATACATATACACATGTATATATACATAAACACATATGGATGTGTGTATATATATATACACATATACATATATCTATACATATATGTATATACCTTTTTTGTTCTTCCTACTTCTCATTTTAAGTAACCTTATAATTTCATTACAGAGTCAAAATTTAAAAATAAAAAACCTATTTTAATATCTTCTTTCCTCAGGTTCCCAGTCTTTCTAATAGTCTGCTATATGCTAGTCATTTTTAATACAAAATGGCCCCCCTAAAGAACAATTAATTCTTCAGTTCCACCATTTTTACCTCTCCTCATGTCAAAATTTAGAATATTGTGTAGGAATATTTCACAGGACAGATACAATGACTATCTTGCTACTAATATCATTTTTCGCAAACTTTTGTCGTTAGCTGAAGATAGCTTAATATTTCAAGGCTTTCAGCAACATTTATAAATGAGCACGGGACTTGAAGAGACTCAATGATTTAACCAATCATGAATAAGATAATCCTAAGAATAGGATTATCAGGCAGAAAATATAGCTAGTAGAGGAAATATCCATAGGCAGAGACACTTCTATAATATAAGCAAATACCTAAGTCCTTGTGGAAGATTGGCTTTGTACAACATAACTGAATTAAAGGCCTTTGGATTGGGGCAAAGAATGCTTAGCAATGGTTTGTGGAAAAGAGCTCAATGATCCTCCATCTTTACCTTTAATGAAACTGCCACGAGAGACTCCATGGTAGTATTTTCAGGTTCCCAACCCCCTGAAAATGCACTTGTTTCATTCCCTAGTGTTTGTCTTCTTCTCTTTTATGATCTCATTAGCAATGAGAATTAATTGAACCCATCTTCTCTTAAAATAATAAGTACTCCCAAGTCTACTACATTATATCCAGGATTGATGGGCCAAAAGGATGCAGTTGGAATTCACTGTTTTTCTAGGTGAATAAAAACTAAGGTTCACTGATATTTTCTCTTATTGAAAATGAATGTGCTGTCATTGCTCACTCATCTTTTAAAAATACCACCTCAAATTCCCAGATGATAATTCTATGCTTTTTCCCCTTGAGCTTGTAATAATGAATCTGTAAAATGTAGCCTTTTGGCTCACATATGTACTTGGAGGCTAAATTATATCATAGCCACACCATGATAAAGTCCTCTAAGCAGCTCTCATGGGAAGTTGGACTGAACTCTTAGGTCAAATCTCCAGTCACTGAATAATTATCTTGTGTATTTAGATAGTATAACCAGTATTCTTGTACTCAAATCCATAGGAAAAAAATATTGACTGTGCCTTTTCTATGACTTTGTCTTATGGAATTCTTTGGTACTTTTCAGGGGGTTCAGCTGGCCAGTACAAGGATTGAACTCAGGACCATAGTGTTATCAGCACCACACTCTAACCAACTGAGCTAACTGGCCAGCCCCTTTGGTGTCTTTCTTTTAGCTCAGTTATTTTCCTCTCCAAATGATCAATAGTCTCTGTTGTGTGATGGTCCCAACTATAATTTAAGGTACCGGAGAGTTTAGATATGTTTTCTATGTCTAGCTAATCAGCTCATTTTACATTTGCCCAATTTTGGATTCACTTAAATATACGCTTAGTCTCAAGAGAGTGGATTCCACCAGATTCAGCAAAGTGTACTTACAGTATACTACAGTGTTCTGGACTGAGAATGATTCTGTTTCCGGTTATTACTATTATTATCATTACTTAGCAATAACTATGTATTCGATGTGATGCGAAGCCCTTTATAGTATTACTTCATTTAATTCCCAAAAGAACATGAGTTAGGTACTATTATTCAGCACAAATATAAGCAAATTGAAGTGTTTACAGCTCAAGTAACTTCTCCAAGGCTGTCATATTCAAATCCAATGCTCCTGAGGTAATATACCATATTACTTCTGCTAGACCTGCTTTCATAAGTTTACTTTACAATGATACATGAAATATATAAGGAAGAAGAAACTTAAGAAGAAACTTTAATATAGTTTGATAATTTCTACCAACTTCTGGAGTCATGTGTTCAGAGAGAGATGTTGTCTTCTAAATCTGGGGTAAGGCTTCAGAAAATTTACAGAGTGATACTGCGTGAAGTTTTTCTCTTTTCAGACTCAGAAGCAGAACATTGGGTTCACATAACTATGCAATATAATGACTCGTTATTTAGTATGGGGGAAAGCCTTAGTGGACATTTTGTAATTGATTAGTATATGATTCATTCTGAGCTCACTTGGTTGCCAAACAGGTGAAAGTTAATCTGGCAGCTCTCAAAGGCAATTTGATGTCAAAGGATATACTAAGGGAGAGAAATAGAAAAAGAGAATTAATCATAAAATGCTGAGCACAAATAAAATGAACATATTATGCCCAAGTCTTCCTTATACTGTTGGAAAATAAATAAGAATGTATTGGGACAGACTTTGAAACAGTAACTTTATGCAGATTTTATAATATAGAATCAAGTCTTTGTCACTCTGCACCTGCTTATTTTGTAAGATTGATCACAGACACACACACACACACATGCACACACACACACAAACACACATGCACACACACATACTCCGGGATCACCTAATGGCTATAAAAACAGTATACAGAGAAAACTTTTTTGCGATTGGAGTTAAAT
>NW_007742515.1:21249-21468 GCF_000696425.1 Galeopterus variegatus
TCCCTCTCTCTTTCACTAGGGATCATAATTAGAATTGTGTCCCAGACTGACAGCTTTCCCAGATTTCTCTGGCTCCCTCTCTAGGTCCCTCACACAGGAATTTTACCTAATAAAATGATTACATGTTTAATTTCATCTTGGAATCTGCCTCTCAGAATACCTGGACTGAACAATGGTGCCCAGAGTGGTCCCAGAAAACAGAAGGTAGGATGGGTATTT
>NW_007742516.1:0-371 GCF_000696425.1 Galeopterus variegatus
AACAGCTATTGACAATATGGAAGTGAAGGGTGTACTTGTGTTCCAATAAAACTTTATGGTCGTTGAAAAAAATTAAACGGCAAAGCATTTATAAAACTTTATTGAAAATGTGCTCTTTTAGTCAAAAATATACTACAGATGGGAGATAAAATATTTTGGAAATGTCTAAATCTTTTTGAATAAGACTTTTATTACAGGATATACGAATTTGGAGAGAAGGTTCCACCTAATCGTTAGGAGCAAAATACTTTCACACATTCAAATTCCCAACTCATTTAATTCCTTCCTTTCCCCCAAAACACCAACTCTTAGCTCAAATACCTTAAGCAAACACATTAGGATTTGGCCCATTATAATAATGAAGCACAACT
>NW_007742516.1:2312-2767 GCF_000696425.1 Galeopterus variegatus
TGCCAGACAATGTTTTATCCCTGCCCTGTGAAATTTACATTCTGTGTGAAGAGACAGACCACGAAACATAATAATTAAATTGATAAGTGTTTTGGGAAAATAGAGCAGGGTAAAGAGATCAGAAATGCCAGCAGGAAAATGCGTGACAGGGGAGCAGTGCAGTTGCAATTTTAAATAATCAAGGTAGGCCTCACTGAAGAGAGTCCTTGAAAGAGGGTAGCCATAGTGACAGCTGGAGATCTTTCCAAGTAAAGGAAATAGCTAAGGCAAAGGCAATCAGGCAGCAATACACCTTGCCTGCTCAAGTAAAAGCAAGAAGGCCAATAAGGCTAGAGAAGAAAAAGCAAGTGGCAGAGTAACAGGAAATGAGGTTAGAAAGGTCAAAGGGGAGAATGAGCACATCATGTAAGAACCTGTAGGCAATTATAAGGACTCTGGCTTTTACTGAGTGAAAT
>NW_007742516.1:5026-5575 GCF_000696425.1 Galeopterus variegatus
TTTAGCAAATTTTAAAAAATGTATAGTTTGATGTTCTTGGGCTACCAGAGTCACCAGATCCTTCAGATCTGATTCAATCACCCTTTCATCCTTGCACTAACCAATTTGGGGAGAATGTCTCAAAGAGGATCCCAAAAGCACATCCCAGGTATTTATAAAGGGTAAAAATCACCAGGGTCATCCTAGGCAAATATGGTCTTCATTACCCACCTATATTCTGAAAAACTCAAGTGGGCTTTCATTTTTTAAGGACCAAGTTCCTAGTAATTCAATGATACTAAATGCAAATGAAATTAAAAGTTGCAGGCTTCCAGTTAGGTATGCTTACTCCTACAAGTACACAAAGACCAATGGGTATACTATGCAAAGATACTTTCAAAACTATTAACTTGCAGATCTTTCACTTCCTNCATATGACCCAGCTATCCGACTGCTGGGAATATATCCAAAGGAATGGAAATCATCAAGTCGGAGGTATACCTGTACCTCAATGTTCATTGCAGCACTCTTTACAATACCCAAGAGTTGGAATCAGCCCAAATGTCCATC
>NW_007742516.1:6530-10916 GCF_000696425.1 Galeopterus variegatus
AGATATAACAACTACACTTTTTTTTTTTCCTTTTTGTCTTTTTTCGTGACCGGCAACGGATCGCAACCCTCAGTGTCGCGCCCACACCGGACCGGGACCGGCAACAGGATCGCAACCCTCAGTGTTGCGCCCGCACCTCGCTCAGCCAGTGAGCGGCCGGTCTGTATGTGGGATCCGAACCCCCGGCGGGAGCGTCGCCACGCTCCCAAGCGGCGCACCGCAGCAGTGCACCACCAGGCCGGCCCAACGACTATACTTTTTTGAAGTTGTTACAACAGGCAAACGGAAAGGACATTCTTGGGGGGGAGGGGAGAGAGGGTGGAGAGAGGGAGGTGTCGGTGATGGGCCATAATAATCATATACATTGTATATTGACAAAATAAAAATTTAACGGAAAAAAAACATAAAAATAAAAAAAAAGAAAAAGTCAATGACTACCATCTCTTTTTGCAATTCTTTGTTTATCAAAATTGCAGAATGACTTAATTTTTTATAATAGATCCCTATGTAATCTTTTCATGAATAATTCAGAAGGAGTTCAAAGACCTGGTACACTGCTATAATTAAACCATTCACTGCCATCTACTTATTTATGTGACTAAGGTTCCTCAGAATGTACAAAAGTTAAAACAAAGTACACTAAAATCGATGCTAAATCTTTTCTCATTCTAGAAATATATAACACTCATCCACAGGTATATAAAGTAATTTGGAAAAACTGATTATTTTACTACGATAAAGAAACACATAAGAATGTACTGTTTGGGGTTTTTGGCAGCTGGCCAGTGTGGGGATCAGAACCCTTGACCTCTTACATGTTATCAACACCATCCTCTAACCAACTGAGCTAACTAGCCAGCCACCTTAATACTTAAGATTTAACGAAACTTTTAATACATGTTATTTTGATCACCTGTGTACAACTCAAACCCAAAGAAAATAAGACTTAAAAACTTATAGAATATTAACAATAACAAAAAAACACATACCAATGTAGACACATACTTTTTTTGTAAGAAGTACAATAGAAAATGGAATATAAAATTTCCATCTATTAAAAGCTTTTTCATAAATTTCTTAAAATAGATAATGCAAGGTGTTACATCCCTATGTTTAGATTCTACCAGATATATATATGTATTTTTTTTTCCTTTTTGTCTTTTTTCGTGAGCAGCAATGGGATTGCAACCCTCGGTGTCGTGCCCGTACCGCGACCAGCAACGGGATCGCAACCCTCAGTGTCGCGCCCGCACCGCGCTCTACCAGAGCCGAACCCTTGGCGGGAGCACCACCACACTCCCAAGCGCCGCACTCCACCGAGTGCACCACCGGGCCGGCCCTACCAGATATATTTTTAAAAGTAATATAAGGCTGGCCTTTTAGCTCAGTTGGTTAGTGTGTGATGCTGATAACACCAGGATTTCTATCCCCGTACCAGCCAGTCATCAAAAAAACCCAAAAGAAAAGTAATATAATTTCACTTAAAAATGCTGGAAATTATATCTCTTGCAACTACTAAACTTACAATAAAATTTTTAAATGGCACCAAGCAAACTGTACAAGGAACTACACAATTTTTCAAAAAAAACAAAATAGGGAATATGTAAGCGAAAAAGGTTAAAGACCACTACTCCAGACTACTGCTTCTCAGACTTTTTTAACGTACATACAAATCACCCGAGGATCCTGACCCTTGCTACTCAGTATGGTACTGGAACCAGCAGCATCATTATCATCTGGAAGTTTATCTGAATGCAGAATACCATGCCCCAGCAAGCTCTCGAAATCAGAACCTGTATTTAATAAGATCTATACCCAAGCTGCCTCGGATCAGGCAGCTAGTCCAGGAAACTGACAAAACACCTCTTCCTTAAGATACCCTTTACTTATCTAAAGGAGGACTGTTCTCAGGACAATCCCCCATCTACCTCTCAAACTTTCATGGCTCACACTAAAAATCAACTTTAGACAACTATACCTAACTCCTTGGGAAATTCACCTTCTGTCTTCCAACTTAGCCAAGTTATCTCAGGAAAATCTCTCCTCTCATTTCATTCTTTAGTGAGCAAAGACAATCTTACTTGTTGCCAATGATTTTAAGAACAGTAATTGTCAAGTGAAATAAATTTTTACATAGAATGAGATACAATAAAGAATAAGTGTCATCAACTTAACTTATAATACCACTGAAAGAATCTGGAAACTTGGTTGATCTGTCAATAAATATCTCTTCGGCACTACTGTGTGCCAAGCACTACGAGGGGTCTTCAAAAAGTTCACGGAAAGATTTGTACTATCTTTTAATTCTATTTTCCACCATCTTTTTGAAATACACTCATATTGCGGGTACTCAGCATACAGCTTCATGCCAGACTGGCCCCGTCTTCAAAGTTTTCATTCTAAGGAACACACCCTTCAAAACCCCAAAAGATATCTACCAGCATAAAAAATAATTGTTAAGGCAATTTTGTTCTCCTAGTACGGTTAGTTACTACTACAATGTCAATATTACTTGCTAGTATTTCCTCATTGCAGACAGAATTGGGGGTTTAACAGGCTATCCACAAAACATGAAACACTTCTAAGCATATGGTCTTAAACCTAATTGCTTTGCAGACTGACTCAAGCTCTCTATAGAACTTTGGTGACAGAAACAGGCCCAGGTAGGTATGCCTACATTAGCAGGAACTTTAGATTACTAGTTCCCTACAAAGCGTGAGGTAGTACTCCCTCTAAAGTACCATTTTTCCAAACCTGGCTTAAGCCATGTGCATTAATCTAGCGAAAATAAAAAGAGGGAAAAGGAACTATTTTTTTTTTTTCCTTTTTCTCTTTTTTCGCCCGCACCGCGCTCAACCAGTGAGCGGACCGGTCTCTATATGGGATCCGAACCCTCGGCGGGAGCACCACCGCACTCCCAAGCGCCGCACTCTACCGAGTGCGCCGCCGGGCTGGCCCGGAACTATTATTTTTTAACACTCACTATTCATAAGGCTCTATGCCAGACACTTTACATATATTGCCTCATTTTTCTTAAATATGAAGTTACTTCAAAAAGTTTGTGGAAAGATTTGTATTATCTTTTAATTCTACTTTTCCACAAACTTTCTGAAGTCCCCTCATATGTCTCAGTGGTTAAAAGTGTAGGCTTTAAGATCAGATAAACCTGGGTTTCACTCCTGACACTACCACTTAAGAGGTTAACTTCTTTGAAATTTAGTTTCCTTATATCTACAATGCCTAGCACATAGATCTACTTAAGATTAATTTACTGAGATCACTAAATGAGATGACACCCAGATTAAAAGGAAAAACTAAGAGCTAAATCCTAGGAGCCAAGGGATCTCCGTCAAGAGGAAAGAAGCCTTGGCTAAAGAAAGCGCAATAAGAGAAGTGCTGGTTCAAATGGATTCCCAAGACAACACCATCCAACATTCCAGCATACTAATAACTGCTTCTTTTATATATTTTTACAGGGAATTTATCCCATAGGAAAACTTGCTTGTATTTACATTAAATAAAAACGGAGGGAAATGCTCTGTTTGAAACCTGATAGTTTGGATGTGTTGTCCCCACCAAAACTAATGGGGAAATCTGATCCCCAATGTGGCAGTGCTGAAAGCTGTTCGAGTCATGGGGGTGGATCCACCATGCTCTCTCTGGGGGAGGAGGGGTAGTGAGTAAGTCATTGCGCTGTTAGTTCCTGCGAGAGCTGGTTGTTTAAAAGACCCTGGTACGTCCCCTCTCTCTCTCTCTCTTGCTTCCTCTCACCATGTGATCTGCTTGTACCTGCCAACTGCTGCCATTTTCCACCATGAGTAGAAGCAGCCTGAGGCCCGTGCCAGATGCGGCTGTCCCAGAATCGTAAGCCAAATAAACCTCTGTTCTTTATAAATTACTCAGTCTCAGGTACTTCTGTTATAGCAACACCAATGGACTAATATAAAACCTATCATACAATCAATTCTATTAGGAATCATTTCAATGCAATTTAACAGAAACTTCTTGAACACTTCCTACGTATGAGCTTCTCAATGATAGAGACCGCATCTTCTTTATCTATGACCCCCCAATATTTAACCAATGATATAAACACTCAGTAAGTATTGCTGAAAAAAATGTTTATCTACCACAATACAGGCTATCTATTATTAGTTCAAAAGCAAAGAATTCTAAAAGAAAACAGAATCTATTTCTTATTTCTTTTTTGCTTACAGCCTAAAAGAAAAAATTCACATATTCCTATCTTGAAAATTGAACCAGCCTGGTTATTCATTTTGTATCCATACTGAATCTTATCACCTCCTTGCATTAAAGTTACAATGGTTCTATGGCCGGCCCCGTGGCGCACTGCTGCAGTGCGCCGCTTGGGAGCGCGGTGGCGCT
>NW_007742516.1:11904-14624 GCF_000696425.1 Galeopterus variegatus
CGGGAAACGACACCTAGAAAAAAGGACATGTGCCGGGCTGAGCTTAGACTCCACTCTCAGGATGCTCAGGTCCCCTCTCCCCCATTCCCCACAGCACATCGAGTATTAGTGCTGCTGACACTAGCCCCGAGAATTTCTCTCGTTTTCCCTCTTNTACTTTTCCAATATTTGGAGGATTGATCTGTGAAAGAAGGGTCAGACAACTTTTTATAGCATCGGAGAATAGAACTTTTCTCTTTATTTAGTGAAAGCTACAGGGAAGCTGCTTTGAAGTCAATGCAAAAACGAATTGTGTTCATAACTAAAGCTACACAAAATAAGGTAAAGGTTTTCTCAGGAATCTCCAAGTTTCCCCTCTGAATGTAAACCGTTTGAGTAAAATCAGAGTATTATAGACGAGATTAAAGATCTAGTAAGAGGGGGGGCATAGATTCCTCAAGGGGGGGGGAATGCTTGATTCGGGGGGGTCTTCATAAACAATATGCAGTAGTTATAGGCTTGCAGAAAAAGTATCTTCTGTTGCTCTTTGTGTCATTATTTCTCGGACTCATTCAAGCCTTTGCTCTAACTCTACAGGCAAGGCTCACCTAAGTGATGATGTCGTCCAGGAGGACACACACAAAAAAAATAACATAGTTACCAGCTTCTAATCTAGAAGCTTGGTCTGGCTACATATCTTCACTTGCGTGAGGTACAAGTTCACCAAAACTAACCCATAACTGGTTTTATATAGCTAAAACAGAGATTAAAATGAAAATGGGGAAGAATTATCTCATTTTTAAGTTCTCAAACAACTCTGGGCAGCAGTAGATAAAAGAGGGAAAGTTAAGAACTAATTTTTTATGTGCCCTTCATACCACTTCCCTTTCTCATGGTACAATTCTGGTAGAAAATGGGTTGGGGAGAAGAGAGTTTAAAAATCGACTATAGTAAATAATCTCCAGTAGCATGATCAAGATAAAAATATGGCATGACAAAAATGAAGACAAAACAAAGCATGCAAATGGTTTTCTAGACTCCAATCTGTAACAAAACGTATCCCAAGGAAGAGAAAGATGGTCTCACAATTGCTTTATGCTAAAGAGCAGCTTAATATGGTGACGAATTACATTTTTTTTTTTAAAGCTGCAAGTTGTCATTTAGGGAATATTATTCCCATGAACACTTCCTGTACACCCTATTAAAGAACAAGCGTCACTCAACCAAACAATTTGAGAGACATCATAGATTATATTAGATCACTGCTAATAATTTAAATAAACAAGGAATGTGGCAAAATGAAAGCATAAAATAAAAAACATCTTATGTAATAATGTGGAGAGAAATGTCCAGCTATGAAGTCTTTCAAATACATGGACTAGAATCCCACCTCAGGCTCCGACTTGAGGAAAGACTGTATCCTCAAAGGTGGCAGGCATTTCTTTTCTTTTTATTTATTTATTTATGTATTGCCTGCACGGTACCTTGTGCCACTATGTAAAGAAGCCCAGGCTATCCTTCTGGGGAGAGAGGCCACATGAAGAAAGAGCCCCTAGAATGTGAAAAAACACATGGAAAGAGAAGACATGGAGCCAACAGTCAGCACCTTCACTCCAGACATATGAAGAAGACCATCTCAGACCTTGTAGCCTAAATGAGGCACTTGCTGAATGCTGCTACATGCGTGAATCCAGTGGAGGACACAAGGAGCAGAAGTGATCTGTTCTTGATGAGTCCTGCATGAATTCCTAACTCACAAATTTGTGAGCAATAAAATGGATATTTTAAGGCACTGGGTTTTAGAATGATTTCTTTCACAGCAATCGGTAACTGAAACATTCACATTGATAACTTGCATCTTCCACTTTTTTGAATGACCAGTCTTGTTAGAGATTAGTAGTTCGTTTCTGCTGTGGTCACAAAAGTAACTCTGAAATTTCAATATTTTAAAATTTTTTGAGATTTATTGTCTTGCCCAGAACATAGCCTATCTTGATAAATGTTCCATGAACCCTAGAAAGTATATATTTTGCAGTTCTTTAACACTATCAATGTCAATGAGGTTAAGGTGGTGGATAGTTATGTTCAGATATTCTATATCATCCTGATTTTCTGTATATTGTTATCAGTTATTGAGGTAGGAGTGTTAACAACTATGTAGAGTTGATTCTTTTAGTTTTGTCAGCTTTTCTTTCACATAGTTTGAATTTATGTTATTGGACATGTAAACATTTATGGTTCTTATGTCTTCCTGATGAATTGATCATTTTATCATTATGAAATGTCTATCTTGGATAATACTTATCATGAAGTCAGATTGATCTGATATTAATATAATTACTGCAGCCTTAGCTTACTGTTTTCATGGTATAATATCTTTATCTATCTTCCTACTTTTAACTTACCTGTATTTTTTATGTGCTTGCCTTGTAGAGAACAGATAATTGGGGCTGTTATTTTAAATCTGATCTGTTTAATTGATATGTTTAATCCATTTGTATTAATTATAACAATTGATATTGTTGAATTTAGGTCTATCATTATGTTATTTGTTTTTAATTTGTCCTATTGGTTTTGTGTTCCTGTGTTCTTCACTTCCTGCCCTTTTTGGGGGTAACTAATGTTTTAGTATTTCAGTTCCCCTGTTGGTTTTTTCTTTTTTCTTTTTTCTTTTTTTTAAAAAGATGACCGGTAAGGGGATCTCAACCCTTGGCTTGGTGTTGTCAGCACCACGCTCAGCC
>NW_007742516.1:15417-18260 GCF_000696425.1 Galeopterus variegatus
ATGGTTTTTATGTCTTCCTGACGAATTGATCATTTTATCATTATGAAATGTCTATCTTGGATAATACTTATCATGAAGTCAGATTGATCTGATATTAATATAATTACTGCAGCCTTAACTTACTGTTTTCATGGTATAATATCTATCTTCCTACTTTTAACTTACCTGTATTTTTTATGTGCTTGCCTTGTAGAGAACAGATAATTGGGGCTGTTATTTTAAATCTGATCTGTTTAATTGATATGTTTAATCCATTTATATTAATTATAACAATTGATATTGTTGAATTTATGTCTGTCATTTTGTTATTTCGTTTTACTTTTGTCCCATTGGTTTTGTGTTCCTATGTTCTTCTCTTCCTGCCCTTTTTTGGGTTAACTAATGTTTTAGTATTTCAGTTCCCCTGTTGGTTTTTTCTTTTTTCTTTTTTCTTTTTTTTAAAAAGATGACCGGTAAGGGGATCTCAACCCTTGGCTTGGTGTTGTCAGCACCACGCTCAGCCAGTGAGCTAACCGGCCATCCCTATATAGGATCCGAACCCGTGGCCTTGGTGTTATCAGCATCGCACTCTACCGAGTGAGCCACGGGCCGGCCTCCCCTGTTGGTTTTTAACTGTATCTCTTTGTACTATTGTTTTAGCAGTGTTTCTAGGAATTATGGTATACATGCACAACTTATCACAGTGTACTTAGAGTTAAAATTGTGATTCTTCACATAAAATAGCCCTGCAGTAATACAGTTTCACTTCTCCATGTCCTTTGTGCTTTGTTGTCATGTATGTAACATTTACATACATTATTATTTTGCTTTAGTCATATGTATTTCAAAGAAATTAGGAGATAAAAATATATATTGCCTTTTAGATTTTTCTACATTTTACTATATCCAGTGCTTTTCATTTCTTCCTGTTTGTGGTGGATTATCTTCAAAAATCACTTTCAAAAATTCTTCGCATTACTGTACATGCATATTGCCTCTCTCATTAAAAAATGGGGTTTATTTTTCCAAACCTGAATTTGGGCTGGTCTTTTCACTTGTTTTGATGAACAAAATATGGCAGAAGTGATGCCAGGCCAGTTTTAGGCCAGGACCTTAAGAAGCTTTATTGTTTCCAATTTTATCCTCTAGGAATCCAGAGGATTCCTAAAGTTTAGGCTACATTAATGAATTATGAAAAACACTTGAGAGAGGTAAGCCTTTTTTTTCCATTTTTATGAAAAACATTTGAGAGAGGTAAGCCTATCCCAACCATTTCAGTCACTACAGCCGAACTACCTGACATGTGAATGAAGCTATTTTGAAAGTTCCAGCTTTGGTCGAGCTCCCAGCTAAATGCAACACATGAGTGGCCCCAGCCAATAATGCCCAGGACACAAGAACCACTCAGTTAAGTTTAGTCAACCTATAGAATAGGAAGAAATAATAAATTATACGTATTTTATACAACTACAGTTGTGACATAGTAAAGATAACTAAAATAGATCTCAGTTTCCATCTGGTGTGTCTTTCATCCTGAAAGATTAATTTCATCCTGTATTAATTTCTTTGCTTATAGTAAAGGTCTGTTGGTGTTGAATTTTCTCTCTTCTTATTTATCTGAAGATGTCTATTTTGCCTTCAATTTTGCAGGCTTTTTTTTCAGGATAAAAAATGCCTGACTGGCAGTGTTTGTCTTCCTATGGTTCTGTCTAAAGGGACAAAGGTTTTCGTGCAGTCAGGTTGTTTTATTATCCATTTAAATGTAATTCTTCATTTCTTTGTCAAAAATAGCAAATGTGTTTAGTGCAATTATAAGAATTAATAAAAGCATGACTAGTGTTGTGCTTAATGATGACTGATAGCTTATACTTCTTTCTCTTTTTTTTTATAATTTATAGTTTCTAAAGACTTCAGATTCATCTGAAATGGCAATTAAATTCTCAGATATCCCAACAAAAAATGTCAACCTCTGACTGCAAACAAACAAAAAATTTAAGTCTTTGAGATAGCCACCACCATCATTCTTTCTCTCTTCTGCAGAAGTTCCAAGAGAGGCCAACAAAAAATATTTTCAACCCTAAAATGCAATTTTTAGTTTTGCTTTTCTTTAAAGTAAATATATACAAAATAATGTACAAATGTACGGTTTCATCTGGTGTTAATTTCCAATCCCTACTTTGTAGAGCTGTGCTGTTTTTAAATGGGCATAGTCTGAAACTTGATGTGCTGTAAGTGTAAAATACACATCAGATTTCAAAAATTTTATATGAAATTAAGAGTGTAAAATGTTTCATTAATTTTATATTAATTACAAGTTGAAATAATATTTTATATATATGTTAGATTAAATAAAATTAATTATTAAAATTAAGTTCACCTGTTTTGTTTTACCTTTTTAAACATGACTTCTAGAAAATTTAAATTACATAGGTATTTGGCATATTGCTATCGGACAATATTGTTCTAGGGAATCAGTGAGAAATAAGGGAAATAGCAATTCATGTTTAGATTCTCTCTTTAATCATTCTTTTCTGATGTCACCCATTGATCCTGTAATATATTTCATATTATTTTACATCCCAAGTGGATTTAGATAGAAATGAACTTTCATACTAATTGCAGAGAACTCATTTTTTCTATATGAAATTGCTCAATGTGCATGTTTGAGTACAGTCTTCATAATGGTATATATGTTTCTGTTTCTAATTTTATACTGCTCGTATCAATTAAAATTCTGGAGATTCTGGAGATTCAGGAGGTTTGATTTGTCTTGGTGTATGACCTGTAACAGGTAGGCTGTGATTGTGTGTTATCCTCAAGAACAAATTTTTTCCTTCTCAACTCTTAGTGTGTCCTCCAGGAGG
>NW_007742516.1:19104-19889 GCF_000696425.1 Galeopterus variegatus
GTTTAGATTCTCTCTTTAATCATTCTTTTCTGATGTCACCCATTGATCCTGTAATATATTTCATATTATTTTACATCCCAAGTGGATTTAGATAGAAATGAACTTTCATACTAATTGCAGAGAACTCATTTTTTCTATATGAAATTGCTCAATGTGCATGTTTGAGTACAGTCTTCATAATGGTATATATGTTTCTGTTTCTAATTTTATACTGCTTGTATCAATTAAAATGCTGGAGATTCAGGAGGTTTGATTTGTCTTGGTGTATGACCTGTAACAGGTAGGCTGTGATTGTATGTTATCCTCAAGAACAAATTTTTTCCTTCTCAACTCTTAGTGTGTCCTCCAGGAGGTGCTTTTGATCTTCCAAACACAGTCTGGGAGGCTATTACTTGCTTTGCTGTCTTAGTGAGAAGAGACCAATTTCCAGCATAGGTACTATCTAAAAATGTGTCCTTTGTAAATAAGTCATTGATTTGCCGAGACTGTTGTTGGCACCGTCAACCATCTCTGTTGGCTGTAACAGCCTGGGATTTTGCTGTTTAATTATTCAAAGAACATAAATGGGCAGTCTTTTTTATATATTATTTCATTTGCTTCTTAAGAGAAACACTGTGAAATTTTAACCTTAGCTCCAATTCTATAAATGAGGAATCTAAGACTCAGAAAAGTTAATGGGTCTACGGCTGTACCACCCTGAACGCACCTAATCCTGTAAGAAAAGTTAGTAGATTGCCGATAGTCAAACTTTTCAATACTTTTGACTACATTCTCTGCCTTGACTG
>NW_007742516.1:20285-21465 GCF_000696425.1 Galeopterus variegatus
AAATTTTAACCTTAGCCCCAATTCCATAAATGAGGAATCTAAGACTCAGAAAAGTTAATGGATCTATGGCCGTACCACCCTGAATGCACCTAATCCTGTACGAAAAGTTAGTAGATTGCCTATAGTCATACTTTTCAATACTTTTGACTACATTCTCTGCCTTGGCTGTTGTCCTTTTAAGGAAGTAATTCATATCAGAAAAATAAATGGACAAACCCAAACAGTGTACACTGTGGAAATTGAGTTGTGCAGGCCATACCCTGGAATCGGTTCTTCATTTGTTTAAAAGCACCACATATTTGACTTTTGTGAAAATAGAACCAAGGTCAATTGGGCAAAACCAGAAACAGGAACTTCTATATATGCCTATTTATTTGTGGCAATTTGAAATGTTTGAGTTTCTTTCTTTGTGCAATAGACATTGGGATAATATTTGTCAGGGCTAGACAAATAGTACTCGCTGATAGAAGATCTATCTTGCACTGTATGTGACTCATGCCCAGTAGAACATGCCCTTTGATATGACTTTTTAATTGTGGGGAAGGATTTAACTATTGGCTAGGCCCAACACAATTTCGATTCTCCCTGGCTTTCAGAACAGGATATTTGCTTGCATTCCACTTCCTTTGTATGATCCCTTTACTTAAAGTTCAATAGCTTTCTACATTTTCTTGTATTAAGTCTAAATTGTGTGCTTGATTTTCAAGGGCTTTTATAATCTGACCCATCCTAGCCACCCACCATTCTAATAAAATCCTTTAACTATGGTAAGAGTGTGTCTCCTCACCATCCTTTAAACACCTTACTTTATACTGTGTCTTTTCTTATGGCATTTTCTTTACTTGCTCATTCCTCTCCTTTCAGAACATAAGTCCTATGTATTCACCGAGGCCTAGTTCAGATCCCACCACCATCATTTACTTTCTACCTGCTTTTAACTCTTCAGTGCTTAGGCTTTGTACCAAAACTAATTTTATTACTCATAATGTGGCGGTTCAGGGCTCTTTGTCCCCCACCCCAACCCCCCACCCTAATTTTTACTAAAAGAGGTAATGAGTTAGGAAGACGTGTTTGTTCACCTTTTAGGAGTTCCCTCTCTGAAGAATATGATGAGGATCGGGCCGGCCCGGTGGTGCACTGCTACAGTGCGCCGCTTGGGAGTGCGGCGGGGCTCCCGCCG
>NW_007742516.1:23810-27180 GCF_000696425.1 Galeopterus variegatus
GTCTTAAAAAGGTAGTGTAAGTCCTCCAACTTTGTTGTTCTTTTTCAAAGACGTTTTGGCTGTTCTATGTTCTTTTTATAAGGTTTCCATATAAAATTAGCTTGTAATTTCTACAAAAAAGCCTGCTGGTATTTGAATTGGAATTGCATTAAGTTTATCAATCAATTTAGGAAAAATGAACATCATTACATATTTAAGTCTTCAAATCTATGAAGATGGTATATGTCTTCATTTATTTAACTGTTCTTTAATTTTTAGCAGCAATAATTTTTACTCCTCAGTGTTCAGGTTTTTTTCACATAAATTGTCAGATTTATCCCAATGTATTTCATTTTATGATGCTATTATAAAAAGTATTGGCCTTTTAATTTCAAATTCTAATTGTTCATTGCTAATGTATAGCAACACAACTAATTTTGGAATGTTAATCTTAGACCCTGCAACCTTGCTAAACTCACTTATTAATTCTAGTGGCTGTTTTTTATTGTTTTCTTTTCTTTCTTTCTTTTTTTTTTTGATTCCTTAGTATATTCTACATCGTTAGTCATGTCGTCTGAAAAATTTATGTCTTCCTTTCCAATCTCTAGGATTTGTGTATTTTTCTTGCCTTATTTCACTGGCTGGAATCTCCAGTACCTTGTTAAATAGAAGTGGTAAGAGCAGACCTCCTTGACTTTTTCCTGATCTTTAAGAGAAAGCTTTCTGTCTTTTATCAATAACACTGACACTAACTGTAGGTTGTTTTTGTAAAAGCCCTTTATTGATTTGAGATAGTTTTCTTTTATTCTCAGTGTGTTGGGAGTTTTTATCAGGAATAAATATGGGACTTTGTCAAATGTTTTGTGGCATCTACCGAGATGATCATATGGATTTTATTCTTTAATCTGTTAATATGATGTTACATTGGTTGTTTTCAATTAAGAAAAAAACAACAACATTGCATTCCTGTGATAAAATTTATTTGGTGGTGATGCATTATTATCTTCATATAGTGATGGGTTCAGTTTGCAAAAATTTTGTTAACAGTTATTGCACCTGTGTTCATGAAGCCTTTTGTAATGCCATTGTTATTACAAGGTCATTTTCTAGTTTGGGTATCAGAGTAAAGCTGTCCCCATATAGTGCGTTTAGACATATTTATTCTCTTCAACTTTCTGAAAGAGTTTGTGTACAGTTGATATTATTTCTTTTTTGATGTTCAGTGGAAATCCTCGTAGAAGCCGTCTGGGTCTGGAGTTTTCTTTGTTGGAAGGTTGTGGATTTTTGTGTTTTTTTGTTTTTTGTTTTCTAGCCACCAATTAGTTTCTCTAATAAATATAGGGCTATTCAGATTTCGTTTTTTAATTAATGAGCTTTGGTAGTCTGTGTCTTTCAAAGGCTTTGTCCATTTCATTTAAGTTGTCTAATTTTCTGGCATAAAGTTGCTCATAATCCTCCAGTAATATTCCTCTATGTCTATAGGATTTGTAGTGATGTTGTCTCTCATTTCTAATATTGGTAATTGGTGTTTTCTCTCTTTTTCCCCCCAATCAATCTGACTAACAGTTTATACATTTTACTCATAGTCTTAAAGACTCAGCTCTTGGTTTCATCGATTTTTCTCTATTTTTTTTAATTGATTTTTAAATCTTATCATTATTATTTCCTTTCTACTGCTTACTTGGGTTTTAATTTGCTCTTCTTTTTCTACTTACTTAAGGTGGAAGCTGAGGTTATTGATTTGAGACCTTTCTCGTTTTCTAATGTAGGCAGTTAGGCATAAGCTTCCCTCTAAGCAGTATTTGAGTGGCATCCCACAGATTTTTATATGTTGTTTCCATTTTCAATTACTGTGAATACTTTCTTATTTCCCATTTGATTTCTTCTTGGACTCATGGGTTATTTAGAAGTTTGTTATTAAGTTTCTAAAACTTGGAGATACTGCAGATATACTTTTATTATTGATTTCTAATTTAATTCCATGTGGTCAAGGAACATATTTGCATGATTTGAATTTTTTAAAACATGTTGTTCTGTGGTCCATGGTATCATTATAAATGTTCCACAAACACTAGAAAAGAATGTGTATCCTGCTGTTGTTGGGGAGAGTATTCTATAAATACCAATTAGGTCAAGTTAATTGATGGTGTTGTCTAAGTCTTCTAAATCCTTATTGATTTTCTGTGTACTTCTATTGGGGGGGTGTTGAAATCTCCAACAATAATTGTGAATATGTGTGATTCTTTCGTCAGTGCTATCAGTTTTTGCTTCATGTATTTTGAAGCCCTGTTATTAGGCATAGAGACATTTAAAATTGTTATATCCTCTTGAGGAGTTGACATCTTTTACATTATGAAGTGACTTTCTTTGATAATATCCTTTTCTCTGAAATCTACTTTGTGTGATATTAATACAAGTATGACTATCCTTTTGATCAGTGTTAGCTAGGTTTATCTTTTTTTACATTTAGCCTATCTGCGTCTGTACATTTAAAGTGTATTTTCTTGTAGGCAGCATATAGTTGGGTCTTGCTTTTTTATTGAATCTGACAATCCTGCATTTTAATAAGAGTGTTTAGACAATTTACTCTTAATGTGATTATTGATATGATTCGCTTCAAATCTATGGTCTTATTTGCTTTCTATTTATCTGTTCTTTGTTTCCCTTTCCCTGTTTTTCTATCTTCTTTTGAATTGACAGAAATCTCCTTTGTTGGCCTACTAGCTATAACTCTTTGTGGTTTTGCATTGTTGTGTTGCTTTAGGGCTTATAATATACATATTAACTTATTACAGTGTACCTTTAAGGGATATTTTATCACTTCACTTACAGTTTGTCTTTACGATAGTATATTTTCATTTCTCCTCTCTTGCTTTTATACTTTTGTTGTCATAACATTTTAGTGTACTAGTGTACATCTTATAAATCTCAGAATATATTATTCTTTTGGCTTTAAATTATTTAATTTGCTATTAAAGAGGTTTTTTAAATAAAAAAAATTCTTATATATTTTAAATAGAAAGGTATTTTATGTTTGTACACATATATATAAAATTGTGCTGGATATTTTCTATTCTTTTAAATATTCTTGAGCCTTTTTCTGAAATGAAGTTAATTAACTTGGAAACATTTTGATCTGTTTAAGACTTTCTTTTAAGCATTGTTAGGCAGGACCAGAATAGCCTGTAATCTTTGACTAATTGTTCCCCTTTACTGAATACTCTGCCTGATGCCCTGTTTATTACAGATCTTTCCACTCTGGCTGGTGGTATCACAAAGTGTTTTCCCCTCCAACGATTGTGCCCCCATTCTCCTCCGGTTGGATTCTGTAGAAGGCCCTCACCAGATGCACCCCCTGGACCTTGGACTTCCCAGCCTCCAAAACTGTTAA
>NW_007742516.1:28000-28497 GCF_000696425.1 Galeopterus variegatus
GTCCTCTCCCACAGCACCCTAGTGCTTGTCCAGTGTCTGCCATGAATGGTAGCATTAAGCAGAAGCTGCTGAATTAAATTACTTCTTCCCCGGTGGATAAAGACATAGGAATCTCAGGATCTCATTCAGAGGACCGTTGCCCACCCGTGTCCCCCCTCTCCTCCCAAGGCCCGAGCAGGCCAGCGGCTTTAATCTACATCCTCACCTCCCATTCCCCCTCATCTCCCCTTTCCTAACCAACCCCTGGGAGCCTGAAGGGGAGGGAGCCTAGAACCGGAGACTGACACAGGCAATGGGTGGGATTTGGTAGTTCATAAAAGGAGGTAGCACATCTAGAATGGCGGAACGCGAGAGGGGGTGGGCTGGTTGGGATGGACCGGAAATCAGAAGCTGCAAGAAGGCGCCAGGAAAGGCCTGCCGGGATGGCGGTCCCGAGGGCGCCAGAGGGCTGAGCACCGACTGTAGCCACGTGGAGGGTGCTCGGCGCAAGGACAGGG
>NW_007742516.1:32717-32957 GCF_000696425.1 Galeopterus variegatus
TATACTTTTGTTGTCATACATTTTAGTGTACTAGTGTACATCTTATAAATCTCAGAATATAATATTATTTTGGCTTTAAGTTATTTAATTTGCTATTAAAGAGGTTTTTTAAATAAAATAATTCTTACATATTTTAAATAGAAAAGTATTTTATGTTTGTACACACATATATGAGATTATGCTGGGTATTTTCTATTCTTTTAAATATTCTTGAGCCTTGTTCTGAAATGCAGTTAATTA
>NW_007742516.1:35116-35476 GCF_000696425.1 Galeopterus variegatus
CGAAGGGCTTATAAGCCAAACCAGTCCCTTGTGTTGTTGGAACCTCTTCCTGTGTGTTTGCTGGCCAGACCAGAATCATTCATGTAAATAGACTTGTAACTTACTGACAACGCTGCACAAAAGTGGTTCATAAATTGTAAGCAACACATACAGAAAATATTCTACAAAGGCCAAGAAGCCTGCAGCTTAGCTATATATATTAAAATTGGTGTTAACAAATTTCGTAATTTGAAGTGGTAGTATCAACACAGCACCATTAAAGAAAAGGAGATGATCTCTAATTTTTATTAAGTCATTCTTAGAGGTAACCCTATGGCTGATGTAAATAAACACTGCAAAAGCCTAACAACTGCCACGATT
>NW_007742516.1:41068-41783 GCF_000696425.1 Galeopterus variegatus
ACTTTATGGTTCCTTTTATGCCAATTTGCTTACTAGTAGAGGAAAAGAAGAACATGGATTTTCAGATAGTCCTGAAGCAGATCTTAATGACTGCCTAGGACCCTGATTTACAGTAAGGTATGTACTTTACTGAATCTTGTTTTCAAGCTGTCTTTATGGCAGTGATAAAGTGGACAGCCCCTTTGATGTCATTCTTTGTCCCCTTAAATTGTTACCTCCCGTGCACCTGTATCTTAGTAAGGTATTTCTTATGCTTATTTATCATTCCCAATCCAAGGAAAATATAAGCCAAAAATCCATGTAGACTTAGAGCCTGACAGCAAGGTGATTCTTCCTGCTTCTAGCTGGGTGNAACAAGAGCACACCTGAATGGGGCTATTTTAGGAAGTAGTGATAAGATGACCTTATTTTTTCTTTTTGTGCATTTGATTTGCCTATCAGTCTCCTTTAATGACTGGCGAGAGATCGACCTCTCCCTTTCAGACATCAGCTAATAAAACGTGTTTATCAAAAGGACATACTTTACATACTTTAGCTGTTAGTGTTGAAAATTAATGGGGTTATTTTCTGTAGAGGTTTAGTTTGCATAAAACTGATACTTGATTGTGTAGATTTGTATGTATTTCATTTTAATTTTATTTTCTCCTAAAATACCTGTAAATGTAGTTTTTGAAAACAGCTAATATACTGCATAATATCAATAAATATTTGCCTT
>NW_007742517.1:0-844 GCF_000696425.1 Galeopterus variegatus
TGACCAGCGGTGGTTTTGTGAGGTGCTTGTCTCCAAGTGTGTGTGCTGGGGGTGGGCCAGGCCCTCCTATACACAGCTGCCACCCCCTGAACTTGCCCTAACCCAAGCAACTCCCTAGATCCTAGGCCTTTCCTTGTGATGGGCTCTGCAAAGAAGAGAATGGTGGGAAGAACTGGGTGTCATGTGTGCTCTGCTCTGCAGGCCCTGTGCTGGAGGTTGTTGTAGCTCTGGGTGGCCAAGGGGTTCCTGCTGGTGCAGCGGTGTGGGTCGCCTTCCTGGAAGAGACTTGAGCCCCTTGCAGGTTCACAAAACCAAGCCTGATTTCAAGAAAGGAGGTATCCTTATGGTCACCTTTGATTTATCATGCTCTCCTTTTCAGGAATACCATNGTGTGTGTGCTGGGGGTGGGCCAGGTCCTCCTATACACAGCTGCCACCCCCTGAACTTGCCATAACCCAAGCAACGCCCGAGATCTTAGGCCTTTCCTTGTGATGGGCTCTGCAAAGAAGAGAACGGGTGGAAACAACTGGTGTCATGTGTGCTCTGCTCTGGAAGCCCGGTGCTGGAGGTTGTTGTAGCTCTGGGTGGCCAAGGGGTTCCTGCTGGTGCAGCGGTGTGGGTTGCCTTCCTGGAAGAGACTTGAACCCCTTGCAGGTTTACAAAACCAAGCCTGATTTCAGGAAAGGAGGTATCCTTATGGTCACCTTTGATTTATCATGCTCTCCTTTTCAGGAATACCATGCCCAAGTTGCTAAAACCACTGCGTTTTTCCCAAGCAGCTTTTTTCCCTGTCTCCGAGCCAAGGTGCTGTTACAAGCTGCTCAGAAGGGCCCATGCCCTAGTA
>NW_007742517.1:2716-3798 GCF_000696425.1 Galeopterus variegatus
CAGTTCTTAGTTTTGGGCCCTTCATCTCCAGTTCTTAAATTTACTCTGGTATTTATTGCCTGTTTTACATGCTGGGGAGTTTTAAAATTATTTACATCAGTAGCACGTGCACTGAAAACTCCTCAATCCAGAGGAGCAGGCGAGGGCCAGGTGAGCACTGCCACCACACCTCTCATATGAGGTGGTTCTCAGGGCCTGAGGTGTGCAGCTGTTTGCAGTTGATGGAGCTGCAGCTGTCCCGTCAGTGCTGGGTCCCATGCTCAGCTCCTTGCTGCATCTGGCTCCTCTTGTGATCAGAGGCTGGCATGTGACCCATGGCTTGTCAGGGGCAGGGCAGCCACCTGGAACCACAGACCAGAACGTCGCTCACTTATCTCCTCGGGAATTTCTGCTTAGCCCTTGGCCTTGCTGGCCATGTGCTCTGGTCACTTGAGAAAGCTGGCCGTAGACAACAGGAAAGTGGAGACAACGTCACAGGTCAGGTGTCCAGTGAAGGGCCTGAAGGGAGGGGAGGATGTCCCGGCACAAAAGCCTGTACTCAGCTCCCCAGAGCACCCACCGACAAGAACCATGGCAGAGCGCCCCCGCCAGCCTCTCCTGCCCTTTCCTCCCACTCCTAGCTCCTCTGCCAATGCCCTTGGCTCCCGCAGCCGCCTGTGGGATCTGAGCACGCTGATCACCAGTCCAGCTGTTAGGAATCATTCTGAGGATGAAAACAATTAAGCTGGGCAAGGAGCCCACCACCAAATCCTGTCCCTCCCATGCACCTCAGCCCATCGTTCTCCCTCGTCCCTTTCCTAGTCACTGTGTCTGTCTGTCTGCAGACTGGCAGCATGCTAGCTCCAAAGGCATCTGCTAGGCCCTGTAGATTTGGGGTGCTGGGGTGTGGGGGGAAAGGGTTGCTGGGTCCTGGAAGCATCTCCCCCTGGGAGGCTGGGCCAGATTCAGCCAGAGTGCCGGCCGTGTGTGCACACATCGCCACAGTGTGCTTTCCTACGTGTCCCCACTGCCGAGGAATAACGACGGCAGGCTGTGGGCAGCCCGGCATCTGCCCCAGCCGGCCCTCAGCTGTGCAGGCCAGG
>NW_007742517.1:5279-9495 GCF_000696425.1 Galeopterus variegatus
TAACAACTCCACTGTGAGAGAGAAAAATCAGCAACCTAGAGCAGCCTGGGTTTTTATCTGGGAGAGGGCACTGGGTGGGTGAAAGAATGCAGGCCTAGCAAACACTGAGATGGGCTCTGAACCAGAAAGATGCCCTGGTGGTTCATCCCAAGGTGGACCTCGGACCCCAGAGAAAGCACAAAGCACAGGGCTGCACCAGAGATATTTACACCCAGGGAAACACACCTGCTCTTTGCCTGGTTTCCATTAAACCAGGCTGATCTCTCTGGGCTGGCCTGTGTTTATTTTCTTGGCTGATGTAACCCAACCAGACTGATGAGTCTGGACCTTTCTCTCTTTTGTACAGTGTTTCCTGTTGAGTTGAATGTGTTCGATATTTCTGCGCATATTCATTTCCCATTGGATGTTGCCAAAGAGGACCGGGGTCATTATTTTATCGTCTAAGGCCAATGCGCAGGAGCCCAAAGACCCATGATAAAAAGCATGGCCTGGACGTTGTTCACAGTCCAAGGTTCAACCCAAGAGGAGGGAACCATTAGGAATGATGAAGGGTTTCAGTTCAACCTCTATACCCTTTTGGAGCTGTGGAAGTTGAGTTTCTAAGGAGAAATTATTGGCTGGACTCAGTGTCCCAGCCCATGGCCAGAATGAGATGTTCAGGGAAGATGTTTCTATGAGGCACGCTGCTTTGAAAATGTCCAAGTCTGGGACTGAGGATTTGGGATAAAGTGAACCTTAACCTTCTCTGAGGTTCTTACCCTGCTTGTTTCCTTGCGAATCCATATACCAGCCCAGCTCCAGGCCTGGCCAGAACTAATAGCCCTGGTTTTGGAGAAATCCCCCAAATGTGATCTCCTCTAATGGTTTTGCCCTTCACTCAGAACTTCTCAGGGCCTTTTAAAGTAGATTGAATCCATATGTTTCTGATTCATTTAAACTTAACTCATTAGTATGTTCTTTTTAATTTTATTTTCCTTTTTGTCTTTTTTACTGACCGGCAATGGGATCGCAACCCTTGGTGTTGTGCCTGCACCTCACTCAGCCAGTGAGCGGGAACCGGTCCCACATGTGATCCGAACCCTCGGCGGGAGCGCCGCCGCGCTCCCAAGCGGCACACTCTCCAGTGCGCCACCGGGCCGGCTCAGAATGTTCTTTTTTAATGAATGATTTGTTGTCTTAAGATGCCTTTGCACTCTTGTTTATAAGCATTGTTTCCCTCCTTAGACACAAGATCCTGTGTCTTGTCAAAGTATGTGTCAGAAGGCAGTGGTAGGCACCTTCTAACTTCAGGTCTAAGTTTTGTTTTAGTTCATAAGAGGAAATGCAGTGTTTCTGCAGAGCTTCCTGGTTTGAGTGTCAAAAGATTTCTGCTCTGAGCATGGGACTGGGAATGATATCCATCCCCTCCTCCTAGGTTGGAAACTCAGGGAGTGCTGTTTCTGAGTGGCCAAGTAACTTTAGGAAAATTAGTTAAACTCTTTGGTTCCTCCACTCCTTCCTCTGCAAAATGGGCATGATAATATTCCCTACCTCAAAGGGCTGTTGTAGTAATAATGTATTTGAGGTTGTTATAAGAACACAAGTTGTAGAATTGGTGCAAGTTCTTCTAAACAGGTCCAAGCCCATGCCCTGCTCTGTCCTTTCCTTCAGATGCCATCCCTTTGGTCCATTTGCCTCCACTCAATCCTTCAAGGCTCAGCTCAAATATCCCCTATGCAAAGACCTTCCCTACCCACCAGCCGTGACCCCTGCACAGTCCAGCAGTCTCTCCTCTTTGTCTTTGCAATATCTTATGCTGTCTCTATCCTCAGGCTCATCACTTGTTAGCTATTTGTTTATAGAACACTATTTCCCCTTGATGAAACTGAGATCTCCCTTAGGGCAGAACGGTGATGTCCATCTTGGTATTTCCAAAGCCCCGGACAGAGCCTGACTCAAAGAGGTGCTCAATAATAGTTTGAAATTAAAGAGAAAAAGACAGCAAAAGAGAAACAACACTGCCCATTCTTTTTGGATTCAGGATGAAGCCCGCTAACTCTACCTGGCTTTGTAAGAAAGGGAATCTGAGTGGAAAATGATTAGTAAAATTTCTCTTTTTGCTTTGAGGACTAAGTTAATGCAAATTAGAAGGCAGCTTCCAAAAGCCAGTAACAGGGACACACTTTTTCACTAACTGTATCAGCTCTTTTAGTCACTTCCAACCTTTTGAGACAAAACTAGACATACTCAAACCACAGGGCCGGATATAATAATAAGGTTAACAGGTGAAGAAGAAAGACTGTTTGAATTTTATGAAGCACTTTATTATCAACACTGACCCCTCTCCTCTCTTTCAATCCATATCCTATGGCTTGAGGAAATAAAAAGTAAGTTTGTATAGATTTGGTATCCAGAGTCACTGAATGTTTCTCCTCTTTGTCTTTGCAATATCTTATGCTGTCTCTATCCTCAGGCTCATCACTTGTTAGCCCCCTTAGGGCAGAACAGTGATGTCCATCTTGGTATTTCCAAAGCCCCGGACAGAGCCTGATTCAAAAAGGTGCTCAATAATAGTTTGAAATTAAAGAGAAAAAGACAGCAAAAGAGAAACAACACTGACCATTCTTTTTGGATTCAGGATGAATCCTGCTAACTCTACCTGGCTTTGTAAGAAAGGGAATCTGAGTGGAAAATGATTAGTGAAATTTCTCTTTTTGCTTTGAGCACTAAGTTAATGCAAATTGGAAGGCAGCTTCCAAAAACCAGTAGCAGAGACACACTTTTTCACTAACTGCATCAGCTCCTTTATTCACTTCCAACCTTTTGAGACAAAACTAGAGATACACAAACCACAGGGCCAGATGTAATAATAAGGTTAACAGGTGAAGAAGAAAGACTGTTTGCATTTTACGAAGCACTTTATTATCAACACTGACCCCTCTCCTCTCTTTCAATCCATATCTATGGCTTGAGGAAATTAAAAGTAAGTTTCTATAGATTTGGTATCCAGAGTCACTGAATGTTGGATATGTGGGAAGTCAGGTGTGACTGTGCAAGACACTGTAGACCTTGGGACAACAGGGATGTTGGAAAAGGTCGCTGCCTTTGAGGATTGGTCGTAGATTGTAATACTGTTATTAGGACAGCTAACTGCATGACAAAGTACGTTATGATTATTGCTAAAACAAAGGAACAAAGTATGGATACAGAGGAGGGAAAAAATACCTATGACCAATGGAATCTGGGAGGGCTTCATGGGGGTAGAGGGAGTAACATTTGTCCTGAACTTTGAAATACAGCTTGGACTTGACAGATGGTAATGGGAAAAGCTTTCAGACAAAGAGTACGACAACCTGAGCATAGCTCATAAGGTGGACATGTGCAGGGCATATTTTATGAACATTAAAACAACCAGTGTGGCTGGAGTATGTAGTTTCTGGAAAGAACATAGTGAGAAATAAGACCAGAAAGATTGGCTTGAGCTTGAAGGTAAGGAATTAAGACTTTATTCATAACCACTATTTTTTTTTCTTACTTAAATATTTGTGGTTTTTTTCGAGTTAAATAGTTAAATCACTTTTTTATTGAAAGATAATTTATCAAACATCTTTGGGGGCTACAAAGTTGACTATCAATAGTTGTGTACAATGTGTGATGGTCAAATCAAAATAGTTAGCGTATTCGTCATTACAGTGTCATTACAATATGTAATCATTCTTTGTGTCGGTTAACCAAGTTCTCATTAACCACCCTCCCTCTTTCCCTCCCCTCCCTCTTTCCACCTCCAGTAACCACAGTTCTGCTCTCTCCTTCTGAATACATTCATACAAGAACACATTGAACTTCTGAGTTCAATGTATTATTGTGATTGTCGTTTCTTTCTCTCTCTCTCTCTATTGTTTATTTGCTTATTTATGTATTCAACTCCCACTTATNACGTAATCATTCTTTGTGTCGGTTAACCAAGTTCTCATTAACCACCCTCCCTCTTTCCCTCACCTCCCTCTTTCCACCTCTAGTAACCACAGTTCTGCTCTCTCCTTCTGAATACATTCATACAAGAACACATTGAACTTCTGAGTTCAATGTATTATTGTGATTGTCATTTCTTTCTCTCTCTCTATTGTTTATTTGCTTATTTATGTATTCAACTCCCACTTATGAGTGAAGACATGTGGTATTTCTTTTTCTGTGCCTAGATTGTTTCACTTATTATAATTTTCTCCAGACTCATCCA
>NW_007742517.1:11517-22039 GCF_000696425.1 Galeopterus variegatus
TTTAAATTTGTTAAGACTCGTTTTGTGGTCTAACATATGATCTATCCTGGAGAATGCTCCATGCACACTGGAGAAAATGGATACTCTGCTTTTGTTGGGTGGAGTGCTCTGCATATGTCTGATAGGTCCAATTGGTTTGTAGTGTTGTTCATATCCTCTATTTCATTACTGATCTTCTGTCTGGTTTTATCAATTATTCACAGTGAGGTATTAAATCTTCTACTATTATGATAAAGCTGTCTACTTCTTCCTTTACGTCTGTCAATGTTTGCTTTATATATTTTGAAGCTCTGATATCTGGTTCATGTATGAACATACTTGTTATATCTTCTTGGTTAATTGACCCCACCATCAATATATAATGTCCTTCTTTGTCTCTTGCACAGTTTTTGGCTTAAAGTATATTTGTCTGGTATTAGTATAACCACCTCAGCTTTCTTTTGGTTACTATTTGCATGAAATATCTTTCACTATCCTTTTGCTTTTAACCTATGTGTGTTCTTAGATCTACTGTGAGTCTCTTGTTGGAAGCATACAGTTAGGTCATCCTTTTTTGCCAACCTGTGCCTTTTGTTTGGGGAGTTTCAACCATTTACATTTAAGGTAATTAGTAATAGGGAAGGACTTTCTTATGCTATTTTGTTATTTGTTTTCTTTTTGTCTCATAGGGTTTTTTGTCTCTCATTTTCTTCATTATTTTCATCATTTGTGTTTAGTGGTTTTTTTTTNAGGAAATGCAATGTTTCTGCAGAGCTTCCTGGTTTGAGTGTCAAAAGATTTCTGCTCTGAGTATGGGACTGGGAATGATATCCATTCCCTCCTCCTAGGTTGGAAACTCAGGGAGTGCTGTTTCTGAGTGGCCAAGTGACCTTGGGCAAATTAGTTAAACTCTTTGGTTCCTCCACTCCTTCCTCTGCAAAATGGGCATGATAATACTCCCTACCTCAAAGGGCTGTTGTAGTAATAATGTATTTGAGGTTGTTATAAGAACACGAATCGTAGAATTGGTGAAAGTTCTTCTAAACAGGTCCAAGCCCATGCCCTGCTCTGTCCTTTCCTTCATATGCCATCCCTTTGATCCATTTGCCTCCACTCAATCCTTCAAGGCTCAGCTCAAATATCCCCTATGCAAAGACCTTCCCTACCCACCAGCCGTGACCCCTGGACAGTCCAGCAGTCTCTCCTCTTTGTCTTTGCAATATCTTATGCTGTCTCTATCCTCAGGTTCATCACTTGTTAGCTATTTGTTTATATAACACTATTTCCCCTTGATGAAACTGAGATCTCCCTTAGGGCAGAATGGTGATGTTCATCTTGGTATTTCTAAAGCCCGGGACAGAGCCTGACTCATAGAGTGCTCAAAATAGTTTGAAATTAAGGAGAAAAAGACAGCAAAAGAGAAACAACACTGCCCATTCTTTTTAGATTCAGGATAAATCCAGCTAACTCTACCTGGCTTTGTAAGAAAGGGAATCTGAGTGGAAAATGATTAGTAAAATTTCTCTTTTTGCTTTGAGTACTAAGTTAATGCAAATTAGAAGGCAGCTTCCAAAAACCAGTAGCAGAGACACACTTTTTCACTAACTGTATCAGCTCCTTTAGTCACTTCCAACCTTTTGAGACAAAACTAGACATACTCAAACCACAGGGCCAGATGTAATAATAAGGTTAACAGGTGAAGAAGAAAGACTGTTTGAATTTTATGAAGCACTTTATTATCAACACTGACCCCTCTCCTCTCTTTCAATCCATATCTATGGCTTGAGGAAATAAAAAGTAAGTTTTTATAGATTTGGTATCCAGAGTCACTGAATGTTGGATATGTGGGAAGTCAGGTGTGACTGTGCAAGACACTGTAGACCTTGGGACAGCAGGGATGTCGGAAAAGGTCGCTGCCTTCGAGGATTGGTTGTAGACACAGTATTAGGACAGCTAACTGCATGACAAAGTAGGTTATGACTATTGCTAAAACAAAGGAACAAAGTATGGGTACAGAGGAGGAAAAAATACCTATGACCATTGGAATCTGGGAAGGCTTCATGGGGGTAGAGGGAGTAACATTTGTCCTGAACTTTGAAATACAGCTTGGACTTGACAGATGGTAATGGGAAAAGCTTCCAGACAAGGAGTACAACTCATGAGATGGACATGTGCAGGGCATATTTTATGAACATTAAAACAACTAGTGTGGCTGGAGTATGTAGTGTCTGGAGAGAACATAGTGAGAAATAAGACCAGAAAGATTGGCTTGAGCTTGAAGTTAAGGAATTAAGACTTTATTCATAACCACATTTTTTTTCTTACTTAAATGTTTGTTTTTTTTCTAGTTAAATAGTTAAATCACTTTTTTATTGAAAGATACTTTATCATACATCTTTGGGGGCTACAAAGTTGACTATCAATAGTTGTGTACAAAATGTGATGGTCAAGTCAAAACAGTTAGTGTATTCGTCATTACAGTGTCATTACAATACATTGTAATCATTCTTTGTGTCGGTTAACCAAGTTCTCATTAACCACCCTCCTTCTTTCCCTCCCCTCCCTCTTTCCACCTCTAGTAACCACAGTTCTGCTCTCTCCTTCTGAATACATTCATACAATAACACATTGAACTTCTGAAAGTTCAATGTATTATTGTGATTGTCGTTTCTTTCTTTCTCTCTCTATTGTTTATTTGCTTATTTATGAATTCAACTCCCACTTATGAGTGAAGACATGCGGTATTTCCTTTTCTGTGCCTAGATTGTTTCACTTAGTATAATTTTCTCCAGGATCATCCATGTTGTGGCAAATGGCAGAATTTTGTTCCTTTTTATGGCTGAGTAGTATTCCATTGTGTATATATACCACAGTTTCCTTGTCTAGTCATCTATTGATGGATATTTAGATGGACATTCCACTATTTTTGATTATGAAACGACTTTATCAGAACAATGGTATAGAAAGATAACTCAGGCCACAATATAATGATAATAGCCAACTTTTACTGAATACCTGTTATTTTCAAGCAACTATTCTAACTGGTTTACATGAATGAACTCATTTGTCATTTCAATCCATGAGGTAGGTGCAATGATAGCCCATTTACAGATGAGTAAAATGTGGCACAGATAGTCTAGATGACCTGCCCAAGTCCGAGCTGCCAGCAACCGACAGAACCAGGATTCAGATGTTGATTGCTGGCCCCAGAACCCATGCTTATAACACTTACTATTCCTGCAGGAAAGGAGCAGAAAGCAGGCAGTTCAGTTAGAAGCTGTTTCAGTACCCAGTGAAAAGTACTGAGGACCAAGTGGGAGCAGTGGTTTAGCGACTGAGAGGGGATGGATGTGAGTGACGCAGCAGAGGCACTGTCCCTGCTTTGTTGTGGAGTGGGGGATGAGGAAGGAGAGAAAGGAGCCAGGGGAGACTTGTGGCTTGGGGTTTGAACCAAAAAAGGCAAAGAAAGGTGAATAGTTCAGTTGTGGACATTTGAAACATGATACTCATGTGAAAACATCCCACAAGATATTGGAAGTGTGGGCTGGAAAAAGTTTGGAACTATGGATGTTGAAACATTGAGGGGATCATTGGAGCCAGAGTAGGTCACGCCGTCAGGGGAAGCATGTTCTCTTTGAAGACTTGGAACATAACTGTCAGCCATTATCATTTTTCTTCTTCTAGTTACTTAAAGCATAAAGTCAGGTTATTGATTTGAGATCTTTCTTCTTTTTAAATGTAAGTGTTCATAGCTATAAATTTCCCTCTTAGCACTGCTTTCACTGCATCCCATAAGTTTTGGTATTTTGTATTTTTGTTTTCATTTGTCTCAAGGTATTTTCTAATTTCCCTGGTGATTTCTTCTTTGACCCAATGGTTGTTTAAGAGTGTATTGTTTAATTTTCACGTATTTATAGATTCCAGTTTTCCTTCCGCTATTGATTTCTAGTTTCATTTGTTTACTCATACTTTCTTCCATCTGTTCAAGTCTGTCTGTTCATTTCTTAACTTTCTTCCATCTGTTCAAGTCTGTCTGTTCATTTCTTAATTCAATTATTGTAATTTTCAACTCCAGCATTTCTGTTTGGTTAATTTTATGCTTTCTATCTCTTCGTTAATATTTTTATTTTGTTCATTCTTTTTCCTAATTTCTTTTAGTTCTTTATGTTTTCCTTTAGCTTTCTGAGTATATTTAAGACAGTTGTTTAAAGTGTTTGTCTTGTGTGTGATGCTGTGTTTCTTCAGGGATGGTTTCTGCCACTTTATTTTCTTTCTTTAAATGGGCCATATATTCCTGTTTATTTGTGTGCCCTGTAATTTTGTTGTTGTTATTGTTGAAAATTGAGCATTTAAATAGTCACTTCTCTCAGTCTTTGTAGACTGGCTCTGTGCCAGAGAAGTCCTCATCTCATTAGCCAGGTGTGTTCTGAGCCTTTGCATTAGCCTGAGGAGAAAGCTTAAGATACTCTCAGGTCTTTTGTGAGCAGGCATGCATCTTGCCTGGGTGTGAGTGTGACTTTTCAATTACCCCATATGCAGAGCTGCTTATACATACCTAATTCCCCAAATTCTCACCTCAGTTTCTCCTCAAGGCCTTAGATGGCCTATTGTATGTCTCCACCTGTAATCCCTTGTTCCAGTCATCTGTGGGTCTTAGTATCCTCAGAGCTTTTTCAAGCAACACCTGCTACTTCTCTGTATTTCAGATCTGAGTTAAGTGAAACAGAGGCCAGTCCTCAGGCCTCCAGAAAGGTTAGAACTTTGCAGATAAAGTCTACTCTGGTCTCTCCAATCAAGGAAGGGAGTTGGGAGTTGCCACCTCCTCCAGACCAATGTGGTGCCAAGCCGGGAAGAGGGAGGGAAATGGCAAGTAAAAATACCACAAAATTTCTTACCATTTAAAATTTGGCTTTTTCTTAATTGGGTATTTGTTTAGTCATTCCAGATCTGTGGCTGTTTTCCATAGCTCATTCAAGGTTATTTTATCTAATTTTTGTTGTTTTTTGATGTCTCTGTGAGGAAACAAGGACTTGGAGCTTCCGAGTCTACCATTTTGCTAATGCCACTGTCCATTATCTTTTTTATGACTCTTGTAGCCGCCGCTGGCTGCCGGATAAACTTGACAGACCAAAAGAAAGGCAGACAAGAGGGTCAAAGGCTATGTCTCCTCTTAAACGTTATAACAGATGAGTTTCTCCCATGAGCAGTATCTATGCTGCTCAGGAGCAACAAGCAATGGCAGAATTAGTGTATGTAAACAGATGCCTTAGTGTATGTAAACAGATTGCCAATTCTCCCAATATCAACCACTATTCGAAAACATCAGACAACCCTATCCTGCTATAACCTTATCTTGGATCTACAGGTAATTTTGCCATGGTTGGTTCCAAAGAATGTCTCCTTCAGGACAGGTGGCTGTGAAAACACTAATTCTCTTAGCTTGGGCTCCCCTGATAGCAGATCCTGGGACAGAGGCACTTATGCAGGTAGTTTATTTAGGACATGATTCCAAGTTGCAGAAATCAGGGAAGACAGAGAGTGAGAAAAAGAAGAAAAAGCCAATGCAAGAATGTTGCATTGATACTGCTGCTGTGGACTTTGGGACCTTGATCTTGCTGGACTTCTAGAGAAGCATACAGAATTATCCACCCCTAGTGATTGTCAACAGGAAGAATGGAAAGCCAAAGTATTTATTAGTTGTTAAGCGTTGCTCCCTGGTGAATTGTCAATAGGAAGAATGGAAAGCTAAAGTATTTATTAGTTGTTAAGCGTTGCTCCCTGGGGGCATTAACTCCTCCTCTGACCTTTACTCTTTGCTATACATGTTCCTGGGTATAGTGTGTTCTTGTCTGTCTCTGAGATATTACCTGTAGTAGGTCAATAGTGTTCTCTGCCACTGGTCAAGGGTGTGTGTGAGCTGGCTAAAGTGGTGCTCTATAGTGACTGGAGATGCTGATGTGTGTTGGGCAGAGGCAAAGATGTCCATAGAATGGTAGTCATGCTACCGCCTCATAAGTATAGATGTGGTGCTCTACCAAAAGAATGCAACAGTGTAAACGTAGAATCTCATCTCTTCTCTTCCTCCTATTTCCCTACTCTCCCTTTTCCTTGTCAAATTTCATCCATTTAAAAAGAAGATTCTCATCATCATAATAACACAGAAGTGAATCCCATGCCTTTCTAAGCTACTGCTGTTATACAATTTGTCCCTTTGTCTTCCTAGTGGCTGGTAATCAGAGATATATATCTCAATTCCAGAGGAAAGTCCTTAGCATATTCTTGAGCATTTCCAGTAACTTTGTGTATGTTGAGGGAGCAGAGACTCATGGGCTCTGTTTCCAGTAACTTTCTGTATGTTGAGGGAGCAGAGACTCATGGGCTCTCCAATAGCTTTGGGTCCAATTGGTGAATCTGCACTGGTTTGCGTTAGCTTCTGTATGGGAAATGCAATGCAAAAGAGGTGCCCAACAACCATGCATGTGACATGCAGCCATTCATTCTTTTTCCCCTGAGGATTTCTTTTGGCTGAATAGGAAGCTCTCTGGGCTCTGCAACTAGAGAACATCTCTAACATAACGTAAACATTGGGCAGCTGCTGGGAGCTGGAGATGACTCAGCACGAACAGCTGTGTGAGGTTTGATCTTGGAGAAAAGCAACAGCAAATCCCACCACCTTAGGCTGGTTTCCATTTGGACTTAGTGCAAAGAGGCATAATAACAATTAAAGAAGTATACTTGGAGGGGAAGGAAATTAAAAAGGCATTTCATTTGGGGGAGGGAGGGGAGTAAAGAGAATAAATGTTACAGATGACAGCAGAGAGAACCTTTTCTAGAACTGACAGAGGTATAAAGCATTATGGGTTGGTAGCTTTATGAGAGTAGGGACTTTCACGTTTCCTTTATGTGATTCTGTACTGTTTAAGTGAATTTGTCTAACATGAACATGTCGTACTTTACTATGTGTCCCTTCTCCCCCAGAATACAGAAAGACTCTGTGGTTGTACAAGATGGCTATATGAAAGGAGAGGGGTCAAGAGAAGGATCTCTGGTCATAAGACAACTGCAGACACTGGTTAGAGAGTTTGGGATGCTTGCATGAGTTGAATATTCAGTGGTAAACCTCTTTGCTAAGATGTCCTGGGAAATCTTGTGAGGACTTGGGGCTTTAAATCTTGGGAGACTTTTGTAAGATCACTTGAAAATCTCTAGAAACTGTCTATAGGACTCAATAAAAGGGAAACAAATTCATGTGAAAACATTAATCATAGGGTGTTGGAAAGGCAAAGATATTTGTGGCTGTGGACAAGTGCAAATAAATTTTGGTTGCCTTCTTTAATCAATGCCAGCTGTGGGTCTGCTTTCTCAAACCAAGATGGACTGCAAGAGAAGAAAGGAGAGAAAAGTTTTTTCCCAAAAGACTGTAAGGTGTCTGGGTTAAGTCAGCTATATGCTATTATTTTGTTGTTCCACAAATCACTAGTGTAGGGTGGGGCTTCAGTAGAGACATAGTAAATGTTTGTATAAGTAAGTATTTCTTTTTTTTTTTTTGAAATTCTCTAGAAACTGCCTATAGGACTGCAATAAAAGGGAAAAAATTCATGTGAAAACATTAATCATAGGGTGTTGGAAAGGCAAAGATATTTGTGGCTGTAGACAATTGCAAATAAATTTTGGTTGCCTTCTTTAATCAATGCCAGCTGTGGGTCTCCTTTCTCAAACCAAGATGGACTGCAAGAGAAGAAAGGAAAGTTTTTTCCCAAAAGACTGTAAGGTGTCTGGGTTAAGTCAGCTATATTCTATTATTTTGTTGTTCCTCAAATCACTATTGCAGGGTGGGGCTTCAGTAGTGACATAATAAATGTTTGTTTAACTAAATATTTCAATGACCCAAAGTCGACTTGGAGTAAGCAAATTAAGATTATGTTTCACTTTTGTATTGAATTTAAATTTTGTGACTTTACTAAACTTTACTATTGTGTTTAAAAATAGTTTCAGAAGCTGAGCCAAAGGATAGGGTCATGCAGTGAACATGTTTGCTTTATGGCATAGCTTAGTGATAGAAAGCAGGGGCTTTGGTATCAGATCTGAGTTTCTGGTCCACCATTTACTAGTTGTTTTACTGAGGGAAAATTGTCTAGCCTATTTAAAGCTTAGTTTCTTTGATTAGAAAATGGGTATAATAACTGTACCTAACCAATGGAATTTTGGAGATTAAATGTGATAATGAGGGTACTTCAAAGAGTTTATGGAAAAATATAATAAAAAGATGATTTGACATTTCCATGAACTTTTTGAAGTACCACTGGATTCACAGAATACCCAACATAATATTTTTCACACAGAAATCAATCCGTGTTGGTTGCTGTGTCTGCTCTGCCATTTCTACCATGTGAGACCCCTCGGTTGCTGTTGCTACTATCAAGGCCTTCAGCAGATGTTCCCCAGACTTTGGACTTCCCAGCCTATAAGCAATAAATTTCATTTTCTTACAAATTACCCAGTTTCAGGTATATTGTTGTAAGCAACAGAAATGGATTAATACAGAACATTGGTACCAGGAGTGGGGTGTTGCTTATAACAAATACTTGAAAATGTGGAAGCAGCTTTGAAATTGAGTGTTGAGGAGAGGCTGGAAGAATTTGGAGTAGGCTAGAAAAAGCCTAGCTGCTGGTGGGAGTTTAGAAGACAAAAAGATGAGGGAAAGTTTGGAATGTCTTAGAGACTGGTTAAATGGTGTTGACCAGAATGCTGATAGAATTATGGACTACAAAGACCATTCTAAAGAGGTCTCAGATGTAAATGAGAAGGGACATATTGAAAACTGGGGCAAAGATCACCTTTGCTATGAACTGGCAAGGAACTTAGCTGCATTCTTTTTAGGCTCAAAAGATTTATGCAATGTGGAACTTCAAGGTGCTGACCCAGGGTGTTTGGCAGAAGAAATTTCTAAGCAGCAAAGCATTCATGAATCTGCATGGCTACTTGCAACAGCCTACGCTGAGTTATGGCAGAAAAGGCATAATGTAAAGCCAGGATTTGTAATTCAAAGTGAAGCTGAGCATAAAGGTTTGGAAAATTTGCAGTCTGGACATATGGTAGAGAAGCAGAGAGCATTGTCAGGGGAAAAATGTAATGGTGTAGCCCAGAGACCCCTTGCTAAGGAGATTAGTAAAAAGAAAGGGATTATCAAGAGAAGGGAAAAAAGATCTTTAAGGCATTTCAGAAAGCTTGGAGGCTGCATCTTCCATTATAGGGCCAGAGGCCTAGGGAGACAGAATGGTCTTAGGGAACAGGCCCAGGGTGCCTTCCACAGGCTCCCTGCCTAGGGCCTCCTCAGGATGCTGCTTCCCATACCAGCGCCCCAGCTGCTTTGGCTGCTCCAGCTGTGGCTAAACTAGCCCCAGGTGTGGTTGGACCTAAAGCTTTGGAAAATACAAGGCAGAAGCCTTGGAGCATCCACATGATGTTAGGTCTGAAGGCTCACAGAATGCCAGAGCTGTGGAGGCTTGGGAGCCTCCACTCTGATTTCAAAGGATGTATGGGAAAGCCTGGGGGCCCAGGAAGAGATCTGTCCCAGGGGAAGAGTCACAATATAGAGTCTTTGCTAGATCAATGCTAAGAGAAAATGTAGAGTCTGAGTTGCAGCAGAAAAACTCCACCAAGACCATACCTAGTGAACCTGTGAGAGTGGGACCACCAGGGAAACTCCAGAATTCTGGAAATGGCAGTGTACATTGCCAGCCTGGGAGAGCTGAAGCATGGACTCAGACCAGTAAAGTCATAGGGGTGGAGCTGCCTGAGGACTTGGGGACCTGACCCTTGCACCGGCATGCAGAGGATATCAAACATGGAGTCAAGGTACATGATGTGCCAGCTTTGAGATTTAATGCCTGCCCTGATGGGTTTGGGGCTTGCTTAAGACCTGTTACCCCTTTCTTTTGGCCTATTTCTCCCTTTTTGAATGGGAANAGAGAAGGGAAAAAAGATCTTTAAGGCATTTCAGAAGCCTTGGAGGCTGCATCTTCCATTACAGGCCCAGAGGCCTAGGGAGACAGAATGGTCTTAGGGAACAGACCCAGGGTGCCTTCCACAGGCTCCCTGCCCAGGGCCACCTCAGGATGCTGCTTCCCATACCAGTGCCCCAGCTGCTTTGGCTGCTACAGCTGTGGCTAAACTAGCCCCAGGTGTGGCTGGACCTGAAGCTTTGGAAAATACAAGGTAGAAGCCTTGGCGCATCCACATGATGTTAGGTCTGAAGGCTCGCAGAATGCCAGAGCTGTGGAGGCTTGGGAGCCTCCACTCTGATTTCAAAAGATGTATGGGAAAGCCTGGGGGCCCACGAAGAGATCTGTCCCAGGGAAAGAGTCACCATATAGAGTCTTTGCTACATCAATGCCAAGAGAAAATGTGGGGTCTGACTTGCAGCAGAAAAACCCCACCAAGGCCATACCTAGTGGACCTGTGAGAGTGGGACCACCAGGGAAACTCCAGAATTGTGGAAATGGCAGTGTACATTGCCAGCCTGGGAGAGCTGAAGCATGGA
>NW_007742517.1:23966-24172 GCF_000696425.1 Galeopterus variegatus
CAAGATCCATATTGTGCCTTTGATAATTCCAAAGAATGAAATTATTAAAAAAAAATTTTTTAAAGCTCATCTCTGAAATGGCTCCGTCTCTGCCTTTATATTGCCTGAATTGTTAAACAGGCACAATCTGTATTGGTCTGATGGGTACTATGTGGTAGAGTTGGGACGTGTTGTCCCTCCAAAGCCTATGTGGATATCTGATCTCC
>NW_007742518.1:0-3569 GCF_000696425.1 Galeopterus variegatus
GGGGAGCTTTTGGAATTTAGAAAATAGTTTTCTCTCTTCACAGGTCTTGATTTATTTATTTACTTACTTACTTACTTATTATTTATTTATTCATTCATTCATTCATTATTTATTTATTTATTTATTTATTTATTTATTTTTGAAGCTGGCCAAAAGAGGGATCTGAACCCTTGACCATGGTGTTATCAGCACCGTGCTCTAACCAGGTGAGCTAACTGGCCAGCCCACAGGTCTCTCTTTGTTCTCAAAGAAGTTAGCTTTGAAACATAAAGCTGATCAGTAAGAAACTTTTTTATTTTAGGTGGTACCTCTTTTTCCTGTGGGTGATAATTTCATTGCCGTCAAAAGCAGCAGTGAGACATAATGTAAAATTAAAGCGTAATTTAAAATAAAAAATTACATAGGATCAAGGGTAAAATGTTATCTGTATTTTTCATGATAACCTTATTCCCTACGTGCCATGTTACTGTAGCCTACATGTCCTCATTTAGGTTTTCCTCTCATCTGCAAAGCCCTCTCATGATTTCTCCAATAGCAAAAATCCAATCTCTCCTTCCAGGTTTAACTCAAACATCATCCCTTCATGAAGACTTTCTCATTACCCTGGTGTCTGGCTAGTCTAAGGCCTGGAATTCTCACAGCACCAATTGTCTAGCTACACGACCACACCAGTTGTTGGACTTCTTACCTGCTGGTAATCCTGCCGACTGGGCCAATTGTTGAGCTAGGGCTGGATCTGGAGCTCCCAGACCCCTCAAGCCCATTCACAGACTGGGCCACAAACCCTTCTCATGCCAGGCTGGGTCTCTAGACCCCCCACATGCCAGGCTGGGTCACCAGACCCCTTCGTGCAGGTCTATGAGCTAGGTAACCAGCCAAAAGGGCCTTGGAAGCCATAGGTTGGAAAGCATGACTGCGCAGGTCGGACCCCAAGGCAAATGCCCACCTGCCTGCTTCACTAAAACTCCCTCTCTCTTCTCTTTCTCTCTCTCTCTCTGAAGAATGCAATAGCAACAAAAGTAAAAAGATACATTGGTGCTCATGTGCACTAACTACACACACACACACACACACACACACACACGCTCACACACACAATTTGCTTACAAAGGATGCTGAACCACACCCAGCTGGACCCGAGCCGAGGGCCCCGACCAAACTATTCCATTTTCCCAACACTTAGATCTCAGTACTTATTTATTTCCATGGAATTTCAGTGACACATTATCTATGGTTTAAGAGTATACTGCTCTGTATCAATATCTATTTTTAGATATTTGTGTACTCATTCATTAGCTTATACATCTGTTATTGAGAGCTGACACATACGGGTAGTTATTTTTTGTCTCTTTCCCACCATGTCCATTCAACTCTCACAGCTTGATAAAAAGCTTTCAAGCTATAGGTTGACTTCACAGTTCTTAATTTCATCCACATTATTTTGACATTTTAAATAAAGTATTAGATGTTCGACCTTTGGCAAAGATAAAAACTATATCTAGATAAAGAAATGGAAAAGAGAAAAAGGGAAAGGCAAAAAATCTAACTAACAAACAAACTGCATCCTTAAAGTGGAATTAAGGGCCTGAGATATTTGTTGGTGGCATAATTACAAGCATTCTCTTCGGCAATTTTATTTTTAAAAGGAGAGAGAGAAAAAGCATGAGTTTAAACATCCCTCACAATTATTTTGAGAAAATCAATATTCGTTTGAGACATTCAAGGCAACAAGGTTATTGTAAGTTTTGAAGACTGATTTTTAGATTGGTAATAGAAAATATACAAAGTGAGTGGTTCAAATAAGAAAACGGCATAGAAAAAGGCACAAAAACTGGAAACAATCGTAAAAGTGTTCTTCTGCACAAGAAAAATTCAGGCCATAGGGCAAGAATTCCTACAATATCTCCTCTTGTATCTTCAAGTTTGATTCCAACAACATACACCATTCCTACTGATGGAGTTTGGATGTGTTGTCCCCACCATAACTCATCTGGAAATCTGATCCCCAATGTGGCAGTGCTGCAAGCTGTTTGAGTCATGGGGGTGGATCCCTCATGAATGGATTAATGCTCTCCTTAGGTGGGAGGAGTAATGAGTGAGTTCTCGCTCTATTAGTTCCCACAAGAGCTGGTTGTTTGAAAGACCCTGGCACCTCCTCTCTCTCTCTCTTGCTTCCTCTTGCCATGTGATCTGCTTGTACCCACCAGCTGCCTGCCACTTTCCGCCTGAGTAGAAGCAGCCTGAGTCTTGTGCCAGATGCACCTGTTCCAGAATTATAAGCCAAATAAACTTCTGTTCTTTATAAATTACCCAATCTCAGGTATTCCATTATAGCAACACAAAATGGACTAATATACCTACTTTCCTTCAATCTCACTGAAACCCACCCAGTTAGAAGTCAATTATTCCACCAGTGATTTGGATCCCATTTATAATGGATAGACTAAGGTGCACTGCACATATCTGGAAGCAAATATAAATATTTTCAATGTCGCCATATGAGAAAATAGTCATATTTTGTACACTACAAAATCTGGTGCTAGAAACAAACTGAGCTAATTGTGGCCTGGTCAATACTGTATGAGCTGGCTAGAAATTTGAATTTTTCTACACATGGGCATTTTATCCTGGATATTCATTTATTAATTCAAACATATCTATAAGATCCACAGGAAGGAGCATGTTAACAAAAAGTCCAGAAACATGCAAACGGAAAGAAATTAGCAGAAGTAATGAGATAGAGAAAGGAATAATATAATTACTGTATATGTCAGCGTTCTCACTAATTTTTAAGTTCATAAAAATCAGTAATCATAACATATTTGTATCCCTAGTACCATGCATAGTTCTCTGCATATAACAGATATTTAATAAATGTTCATTGAATATATTAATAAATAAAAGGTCCTGATGGGAAATACAGTTGGATGAGTAAAGTCATATTTAACTATAAAAGGCCTTGAATGGCAATATAGGTTGAAATGATCTAACAAATAGAAGGATTTTGTCAAGCCAGGGCATGACATTATTTCTATAGTATTTCAGAACACTGGAGACCTGATATGGTTTGCTGGTTCAGAGTGTCACCTCTGGAGCTAGGCTTCTGAGATTCAAATTCTGATTATGTCACAATTCCTTGAACTTGTTAAGACAAGTGAACAAATGTGATGTAGGGGAAGGGAGGGAAGAAAGGGAGGGGATAAAGAGGAACAAGTAAAGGATCATGAAAATCAACTATGATGTATATTGAGAAGTTAAAATTAAGAAAAAATAAAATTATAACCAAATTCTGATTATGCTTCCTACTAGCTCTGTGATTTGGGGCCAGTTGTTTAACATCTCAGAGCCTCAGCTTCCCCAAAGGTAAAATGAGGAAAGGTAGTGGCGACCTCATCAGGATTGTTAAATGAGCACAGAAAGTGCGAAACGGTGTCCGGCACACAGGTAACAGTCAATACATGTTCGCTACATTTTTAGTTTGGGAGGTGATAAAAATGGCTTAGAAATGCAGGCAGTGCAGATAATGACATCAGATGATTGTCTTATCCCCCTAAAGCCATGGGGAAGAA
>NW_007742518.1:4430-9870 GCF_000696425.1 Galeopterus variegatus
TGCTTATCCTTTATCTATCCCTAACTGCATTTGGAAGAATTCTGGGAAGAGCAAAAATTCCCTTTTGTTCCACATTTTTTTACATCAACATACTTTATCTCCATCTGGCTCCACAGCCTAGTTTTGTTGTGTTTAATCTTGTCAGCTCCCACATTCCAGGAAACTAGTGGTTGAACCATAACTGGCACTTATCCGGCTTCCTTTACCCTTGAGGCCTACAATCCTCCAAAGCTGAGGAAGGACATCAATTGTACAAGGACAACTTAACCATTTTCCCTGCAAGGGCCATCCAGAATATCCAAGGGATTTTTTGACATTTTCTTACTCACCATTAATTTTCTTATCTACTGCAAACTGGATACTGTTACTACCATACCACTGTCCTCAATTTAGCCAGTGATTTCCCAATGTCAAACCCAATGAGATTTCTCAGTTTCCATCTCAGTTTGACACCAGTGATCACCAACTTTTCTTGAAACTCTTCACACCCTTGGCTTCTGTGACCATGCCAATTACTGTTTTTTGTTTGTTTGTTTGTTTTTTGTTTTTTTCTTATAGCTGTTTCTTAATTGTTTCTTTTGCGGCCTTCATTTTGGGATTCTTCAAGTTTACATGCTTAGATTTCTCTTCTTCTTAGTTTCTGTTCTCTCTTAGAAGATCATTTTCATTCCTATGAGTTTCAACTATCACATGCATTCTAATAACTCCTAGGAAAACTTCCAGTGAGCTTATCCCCATATAGTCACTGTACACTTGAATTTATAACACAGAAATCACCATCCTTGTTGACTCTTATTTCCCCCTCAAGTCCCCTCTCCTTTACTTCCCACCTATCAGGTCTTCTAATCTTACATCCTAAGTATTTCTTACATTCATGTGTTTCCTTCATCCTTACTATTGATGCCTTGGGTTAAAGCACTCATCCTTCCCCTATTGGATTGCTGCAAAAGGCTTCAACTCTTCACCCTACTTCTTATCCCATACCCCTCAGATCTTTCTTAAACTCAGCTGCCACATGGTCTAGGAATGTGCACATCTGATCGTGTCATACCCAGACCTACCCTGCCTACAGAACACACCTCAGTTTCTGTCAGTGTCACGGTAAGCACTGAATGATGTCACACCCTGCCTGCTTCTCCATTTATTTTCCTGCTCCTGACTATGATCTAGCATCACTGAATGGCTGCTTCCAATTTCCATTCATACTCATGCTGTTTCTTAGCACATACCTTTGCTCACATTGTTCCCTCCACATTGGGGTCCTCTTTCCAGCCCCTTGTCATGTACATCCTCTTCACCGGAGAAACTCTACCCATAGTTGAAGACTCTTCACCCCTCTCTTCATAGATCTAGAGTGGTTTGGCTGGCTTTTCTCTATGTCCTTATACTCTTCTCTCTACCACATGGTATTATAATTTTTACTTGGTATGTTTTTTCTGTCCCACATAGTGCAAAACGTGAGGGCAAAGGCCATGTTTTACTGTTCTTTCTGCATTCAGTGTCTCCCTCACTGCCCAGCACATAGTAGAGGTTTGTTGAATGAACGAGAGAATGAATAGATTTACAAATGGCTAATATATTATTTCCTACTATGTGTTGCTCATCTTCTTGACCAGAAAGTTCTCTTCACTTCCCTTTTAGGTACTTCACTGGCCTCTCTGACCGCACAGACTTGCAAAGTTGCTCTATAATTCAACTTCATTAGCTTTGTTGAACATTGCAACCATATCCTTTTGAACTTATTGTAGCCACGACCTTTGCCAAACCATGATCAAGATGACATGCGTGTGCTACCCCGTACATGACATTACTCATTGCTCTCCTTGATGCCGAAACCTTTAAGTGAGAAGTAATGCAACATAAATTCTCCAGATCTTGGTATTCAACAAACATTTACTCTGCACCAAGAAAAATCTTAACGTTCCAATAAAATCTGGATTTTGAGGCCTCAACGTGAAGGTTAAGTAGGTGTTACGGGCTATAGTTCGTCCCCCCAAAATTCAAAAGCTGAAGTCCAAACTCCCTGTATCTCAGAATGTGACTGTATTTGGGGATAGGATCTTTAAAGAAATAATGAAGTTAAAATGAGGTATTAGGGTGGGCCGTAATACAATATAACTGGTGTTCTTATAGGAAGAAGAAATTTGAACACAAACAAGTGCAGAGGGAATATGACGTGAAAATGCAGGAAAAGATGGCCATCTGTGAGCCAAGGAGAGAGGTCTCAAGAGAAACCAGCCCCACCAACACCTTGAACTTGAATGTCTATCCTCCAGAACTTTTGTTTAAGCCACATAGTCTATGGTACCCTATTATGGCAGCACTAGTGAGCTGATACAGTAGGTAACAATGTTACATTTGAATATTTTATTATAATAAAGAAGATTTAACATAGGGAAGCATAAATCTCACTTCCAATGAAGCAAGGAAGAAAAGAATTAATCTCTTTTCTTCTTTGAGTTTTTTTTTAATGAACAAACCCTAAGGAATAGCCTGAAAATACCTTCAGCTGTTGGTGATACACTCTGATTGAGAGTAAGAAACACAGATGGTCATTTTCATTTTTTAAAACACTCACAGATGGTAAACATCTGGGGATGCATAGTGTGTGGGTGAATGTTTCCCAAGAGATGCCACTGTGCAAAATTATGCTTCTCTGTCCAGAAGTCCTTTAAGGGTAGACACATGGAGACTTAAACTAGATCCACTAGTTTATTTGCATTTCAAAATATTCAAGAAACAAGAAAAATTCAACCAAAAATCAGTCTTAATACCAGGGATCAATAAAACACTATGGCGCCAGAGAATTTTTAGTTTACTAGACCACATGCGTGATGCTGAATTATGCCTTCCTCTATCCCATTCCCCTCCACCATCCTGCAAAAAAATCCAATGACCATTGCCTTTCCATTACAGCATTTTTCCAACAAATAGTAAAGATTGGAAGGAAGGATATCATATTATCTGTGCTGATTTAGTTACAGATTTATTGGATGACATTAATCCCACTAGATCCAAACTAAATACCAACAAATACAATTTGGCTTCCTTCAAAAGTTTGCAATCTGAGGTTATATATGACACCAAAGCTCTTAAAATACATCAACTTTGAATTATTAAAAAACTAGCTAATGAACTGTAAAATCTTTCATTTTAATCCTCTCCCTATATTTTGTGGCCCACATTTTGTCCATAAATATTTTGTTTATTTATGATTTTTGGTCAGAATATATTAGAGTATCTTCTCCACCAACAAACATTTTTTGGATGCATTATTCCAGGCACTGGGATATAAAATAGAGTAAGACACAAGCTCTACATCCAGTTCGTAAAGTTATTTTTCTTCAAAATATTTATATAAGTCACATTACCAAATATTTATTAATTGTAATAGTTTATTTCCTGAATTTTTCTTAATAGATAACTGAATTAACTCCGGATAATCATGACTTGGTTTTCCTCAGTCGGTTAGTTACGTTTCATACTGCATTGTTGAAAGTTACAGAAAATATAATACTTTTTCTTTATTCCTGACTTTATGAGAAATTCCATATATATTTTTAATAGAATTTATTTTTAGAACAGTTTTAGGTTTATAGCAAAATCGAGCAAAAGGTGCAGAGATTTCCTGTGTACCTTCTGTTCCACACACACGTGACATCCCCCACAGTCAACATCCTCCAACAGAGTCATTTGTTACAACTGATGAACCTACACAGACACATTATCACCCAAAGTCCATAGTTTACATTAGGGTTCACTCTTGCTGTTTTACATTCTATGGGTTTGGGAAAACGAATAATGACATGTATCTACCATTGTAGCATCAAACAGAATAATTTACTGCCCTAAAATTCCTCAGAGCTACAGCTATTCATCCCTCCTTCCCTTCTAACCCCTAAAAAACACTGATCCTTTCATTGTCTACATAGTTTTTCTTTTTCCAGAATGTTATTTAGTTGGAATCATACAGTATGTAGTTTTTTCATTCTGGCTTCTTTCACTTAAGTAATATGCATTTAGGTTCCATCATAGGTTCCTCTATGTCTTTTCATGGCTTGATATTTATTTCTTTTGAGTGCTGAATAATAGTCCATTGTCTGGATATACCACAGTTTATTTATCCATTCACCTTCTGAAGGACATTGTGGTTGCTTCTAAGTTTTGATAATTATCAGTAAAATTGTTATAAACATCTACATGTGGGTTTTTGTGTGGACATAAGTTTTCAGTACATTTGGGTAAATATCAAGGACTGCAAATGCTGGATCACATGTTAAGAGTATGTTTAGCTTTGTAACAAACCACCAAACTTCCTTCCAAAGAGATTGTACCATTTTGCATTCCCACCAGCAATTAATGAGAGTTCCTATTGCTCCACATCCTCATCAGTATTTGGTTTTGTCCGTGTTTTGGATTCTGGCCTTTCTAATAGGTGTGTAGTGTATCTTACTGTCATTTAAATTTGAAATTCCCTGATGATACATGATGTGAAGCAAATTGTCAAATAGTTCTTTCCCAACTTTATATCATTTTTGGTGAGGTGTCTTTGGTCCATTTTCTAATTGGATTCTTTGTTTTCTTATTGTTGAATTTTAAGAGTTCTTTGTATATTTTGGAGAATAGTCCTTTATCAGATATCTTTTGCAAATATCTTCACCCAGTCTATGACTTGTCTTTTCATTTTCTTGACAGTGATTTTCACAAAGCAGAAATGTTTAATTTTAATAAAGTCTAGCTTATCAATTCTTTTTTTCATGGATTGTACCTTTAGAATTTTATGAAAAAGTCATCACCTAAACAAAGACCACCTAGATTTTCTTCTATGTTACAGCTGTGCATTTTACATTTTGGTCTGTGATTCATTTTGAGTTTATTTTTCTGAAGGGTGTAAAGTCTGTGTCCAGATTCCTTTTTTCTTCAAACAAGTGGATGTCCAGTTGTTCCAGTACATTTTGTTGAAAGACTATTTTTGCATCTTTGTCAGAGAAAAGTTCACAATGTTGGTCAACTTATCTATCAATGTATCTGTGTTGGTCAACTAATTTATATTTTTAAACAAGAAAAGTTGTTTTCATTAAAAAGATTTACATTGATTTTCATAATTGATAGTCATACTGATTTTTATTTTTATTTTTGGCCCACAGACAAGTCTTAATACATATAAAAAGACTAAGATCATAGAAAATATGTTCTCTGACCACAATAACAAAAGGAAATTTAGAAAATTCACAAACATATGGAATTAAACAACTGTCTCCTAAAAAAATCAATGGGTAATTAGAAAAACCAAAGAGAAATTAGAAAGTATTTTGAGATAAAAATAAAAGCACAACATATCGAAATTTATAGGATGCAGGTCTCATGCAGTGCTTAGAGAAAAATTTATACTTGTAAACTCCTATATCAGAAATAAGAACAATATCAAATCAGTAATATA
>NW_007742518.1:10977-11822 GCF_000696425.1 Galeopterus variegatus
TCATGTGAACTCCCACTGTTTTGTCTGGAAAATACACTATTTTTCTCTCATTTCTGAAGGACACCCAAGATGGGTACAATATTCTTAGCTGGCAGCTTTTTTCTTTGAGTATTTTGAATATATCATCCCATTTTCTTCTGGCCTATAGAGTTTCTGTTGAGAAGTCTGCTGTAGTCTGGTAGGGACTCCCTTATAGGTGACTTGGTGCTTTTTCTCTTGCTTAAGATTCTCTCTTTGTCTTTGAGCTTTTTCAGTTTTACTATAATGTGTTTTGGAAAGGATCTTTTTGGGTTGAATCTGTTTGGGGATCTTTGAGCCTCCTGAATCTGAAGGTCCATGTATCTCCCTATACCTGGAAAGTTTTCCATTATTATTTCATTGAGTAAGTTTTCCATGCCTTTTCCTTTTTCCTCTCTTTCTGAAAACCCATGATTCAAATGTTTGTGTGCTTAAGGTTGTCTGATAACTCTCTTAGATTTTCTTCATATTTTAAATTTCTTTTTCCTTTTTTATTGTCTGCCTGTGTTATTTCAAAAAGACTGTCTTCAAGATCAGAAATCCTTTCTTCTGCTTGTTCTAGCCAGTTGTTTAAGCTCTTGGTTGTACTTTTTATTTCATTGAGTGAATCTTTTAGGTCCATGAGCTCTGCTACATTCTTTTTTAAGGGATTAATCTCTGTAAATTTCCTCCTTCATATCCTAGATTTTTTTTCTCATTTCATTACGTTGTCTAGCTGAGTCTTCTCATACCTCAGTGAGTTTCCTTGAGACCATTGCTTTCCAGGCATTTCAAGTGTTTCCTGCTCTATAGGGTCTGGTATTTGAGAATTACTGTATTCTTTTGGT
>NW_007742518.1:13065-15067 GCF_000696425.1 Galeopterus variegatus
AGTGTTTCCTGCTCTATAGGGTCTGGTATTTGAGAATTACTGTATTCTTTTGGTGGTGTCACATTTTCTTGGGTTTTTGTACATCTAGTTTCTACCTTGTCTGGTCATCTGGTAGAGCAGTTGTTTCTTCTCTTACTCTGGCATGGGCTTTGAGGAGAGAGATGTCCTCCTTTTTCTGGTCCCAGTTGGTGACTTTCCTTGTGTCATTGTAGTCAAGTATCTGGCAGGCTGCCTGCATGATGGCTGTGGCTATTGCTATGGCATTGAGCTGCTTTTGCAGCAGCCATGTCAGTGGCAATGGCTTTGGTGAGTCACCCCCACAAAAGTGGTGTTTTCAGTGTGCTTTCTTGTCTGCTTCTGGGTAAAGGGGGCTGCCCTTTTGTCCTGCCTAGGATCCTGTCTTGCCTGCTTCCAGGCAGAGGAGGTGGCTGCCCTTGGCTCATGCCTGGGACTCCTTGATTAGTTCTTAATCTAGAACTTGTTTGTACTTTATTTTTACTTATATTTTCTAACAGAATGATTTGCTGTCTATCTCTTGCTAATAACATAAGTATTCTTTATCTTTTACTATTGAAAACCTTTATTCCTAAATATTTTTTTTAATGTTATTAAAATTTGCCTGTTGCCTTTTTAAAAATCTCATGGTATACAGGGAGCCCATTAGGTCTGAAGATTATTCAAGCATTCTGGGGTCTTTGGTTTTTTGTTTTGTTTTGTTTATTTCTTATTGAAACATAATTGACTGTATGTATCTGTGGTGTACAATGTTGAATATCAATTCCTATGTTAAATATGTGATGCTCAAATCAGGATAATTAGTACATTCAACAGATTATTCCAGCACCCTTGGATCTTTGATTTTTCTCTTCCATTTGTTTCTGGTCTCTCCNCAGATTATTCCAGCACCCTTGGATCTTTGATTTTTCTCTTCCATTTGTTTCTGGTCTCTCCGTCATGATTCATATCCTTTATCTTTAGTTCATATATATAATATCATCTCTTTCATCATGTTCAGTTCTTTATTCATTTCCTCTGCATTCTGTAAAAAGCTTCTAAAGAGTGCCTTTCATATAACAATTGAATTTCCATTATTTTTTTACCTTATTTATTTCCAACACAAATTGTAATTCTATAGACTTATGTTTTTGCTTTCCTAAATTCTTTTCTATTCCATTTTCTGCCTTATAATTTATTTTAGTCAGGAGAATGGAGAGATCCCCCCCAAAAAAATCTTAGAACATGTGTATTGTTATTTTGCATCTTCTCTTATTGAGGTTAAATTTACATGCAGTGAAATGCACTGATCTTTAGTGTAATTTTTTAAGTTTGGCAATTCATTCTCTAGCCAAAAGTCCAATGAAAGTATAAAACTTTTCTATCACCCAAGAAACTTTCTTCTTGCCCCTCCAACTAGCACCTACTCTCCACCCCCATTCTGATTTTTTTCCTCTGTAAATTAGCTTTGCCCCTTTTTGAAATTCATGTAAATGAAATTATAGAGTACCTTTTTTTGGCATCTGGCTTATTTCACTTAGTATTTTGAGATTCATCCATACTGTGGTATGAAAAAATAATTAGATCTTTTTTTTTAATTGCTGAGTAGTATTCCATTTATGAATATATCACAATTTGTTCTTTGTTCCTTTTCTTTCAATGGATATCTGGTCTGTTTCCAGTTTGGAATAATTATAAGTAAATATATTATGAACATGAGCAGAAACATATATTTTATTTCTTTTGGGCATATACGTAGGAGAGAAATAGCTATGGTGAATGTATTTTTAATTGCCAAGGTGATAGAGTAAGTATATATTTAGTTTATGAGACACTATTAAGGCTTTCTTCCAATGTTGTCATACCATTTTACACTTTTAGCAGTAATGATGAGACTTCCAGTTCTAGGCATATTGGAGTAGCTGCACTCTTCCCAAGTGCTCCCTCTTGCAACTAAAAAACCCTGAACATAACACAATGAACAAACATAGGGAGGCCTTGAAAGGTG
>NW_007742518.1:15910-17975 GCF_000696425.1 Galeopterus variegatus
TTGCAACTAAAAAACCCTGAACATAACACAATGAACAAACATAGGGAGGCCTTGAAAGGTGAAAAGAAGAGGGTGGACTGATCAAGAACCTCAGGAATTGAGTACGGACATAGCAGTGAGTTTCCTTGGTTTCCTTGCTGCCTACCATATATGCTGGACTGAGTGTTGTAGAGGCCTTGAACCCAGAACTGCCAACAGGTAGAAATAAAATAAGCTCCAAGGAAAGCTTGTTTTCTCTAACCAAAGGTACAGAAAAAGGATGGCCTAGTGAAACAGAAAAACTTTTTGGTAATACTTGCCCTACCCTAGCTCAAAGCCAACAGAAAAGCTGACCCTCCCTTCATGGTTTTAGTGGGGCCAAGGGGGAAATGATCTTCCATTTCCCATTCAGAGCAATGTCAGTGGTCTGGTGGTGAACTAAGTCTCCACCCCCACCCAATGCAACTTAACAATGAGACTTAACAAGGTGGTATGAGACAGGACTAGGCACCACTTTGCTTTACTCCCTGCCGATGGTGTCAGCAGGACCCAGCAGAAAATTGAACCTCTACCTCCATTCAGCATCAATGACTAGAAGGTGATGATGGGTGGGGTAAGTCAGAACTTCACTTTCTCCCTTCCCTCCCCATGATGTTAGCAACACACAGCTGTGAATTAGCCACTGCTTCCGTCAATTAGCAGCAAGGCTTTTTAAGTCTTCCTTCTGCTTCTCCCCTTCATGGTGTCAGTGGGCCCAATGGGGAGCTGAGCTTACACCCAGACTTGGAGGCAATGAGGAAATGTGAGTCAGTGCCCCAGTCTCACCAAGAAGCTGTCAGTAGGGCCGAGGGGGGAGCTAAACTTCCATCCTCTTATCTGCCATGAGGCAGTGTGACAGTGCCATGAGGAAGAGTGACACTGCCATGAGGAAGTGTGACAGTGCCATGAGGAAGAGTGACACTACCATGAGGCAGTGTGGCAAAAAGGTGCTCTACTTTTCTCCAGGGCCCATTGGGAAGTGGAACATATACACCCACCTGGACCTTCTGTTATATCTCAACAGGGAGTCTGCCTGCTAGATAAAGAAGATAAAATTGGATTCAGAATCCAATGGTCTTAGGGTTACAATTTGCATTTTTGATGACTACATTGACTACATTTTTATGTCTTCATTGCCTATTGGCCCAGGATGCATTTTCTTTTGTGAAGTGACTAAGTTTTTCCCATTTTTGTGGGTTCTTTATGTTTTGATTATTGAATAAAGTTCTCTACACATTTTTTTACATATAGGTGTGTGCATGTGTGTATATATATGTATATATGCACACATACATATATTTTTCTTTTGACTTTTCATTTTCTTAAAGGTGACTTTTGATAAGAAATGCTTTTTAATTTTGATGGTGCTCAATATTTCACTTTTTTATGATTGGTGTGTTTCATGTCCTTTCTAAGAAATATTTGTTTCTCCCAAGGCCATGAATATGTTATGCTATATTGAATCTAGAAGTTTTATAGTTTTAGCTTTTATACTTATGGGTATAATACCTCTTGAATTAATTCTTGTGCATTGTGTGAGGGAAGAGTCCAACTTCATTTTTATCAAGGAGAATTCATTTATAAGACTTTTCTTTCAGACTATATATGCAAAGGTCCCTTTCTAGTTTCTCTTATTTTCCATTCACCATTTTTTGGTTCTTAGTCCAGTACAACACTCTCTTGATTACTGTAGCTTATAAAATATTAATCCAAGTAATATGAGTCCTTCACTTTATTCCTCTTTTACAAGATTGTTTTTTAGCTGTCTAGAATTTTTATGTTTTCTTATAAATTTTAGAAACAGCTTGTCAATTTCTATAGAAGTGTGTCGAGATTTTCGTTGGGATTGCATTATAACTGTATTGACATCTTAACAAGATCACTTTATCAAATTCATGAGCATGATGTATATTTCCAATTATTTAGGTCTTCTTTAATGTCTCTCAGAAATGTATGTTTAGCATTTAGTATAGACTTACAATTTTCTTAAATTTATTTTTAAATACTTTATGACTTTAATGTTATCTTAAGTAGTTTATTTGGATTT
>NW_007742518.1:18664-21459 GCF_000696425.1 Galeopterus variegatus
CTGTATTTTCTCCATGTTGACAATACAATGCAAGCATCTGAAATTTATCTATATCTTATATGGCAAATCCTGTGAGCTCATCAACAGAAAATCCTCCTCCTTATTCTCTGTATCTTCTATCTATTTTATGATCTACAACATTTTTCTTTTCTTTAGGTTAATTTTAAGGAGGTTTTCCATTTAGATCTAATGTTTTATTGAAAGAGAACTCTTAGATTTTCATGAGTATCTTTATTCTCCACTTAATTAATATTAGAATCCTCTTTTCCTATCTGAAAAAGAAGATCTTACAGATGAAATTTTCTATAATCTACTCAATGTACCAGTGTTCTTAGAATTGGGAGGGAGATGGAACCACAGGTAGTCAGTCATAAGAGAGGAATTTATTTCTCTTCTGGTTTCTTAGTTCTTTCTTTTGTTTGCTGACACCCTAAAGCCATGATGCACATTTCTGCATCCATTTCAGTAAGGTTCACTGTGCTGCAGCCTCTCCCCCCTGGTGCTCTTTGCTGTTCAAGGAATCAGCTTTACCACACCAGGCATAACATGTAAACCTTGAGTCCCCAAGAACCCTTGGTATCCATGGCCTTTGATCTTTAGTAGCAAAAGTAATCTCAAATGTTATGTTGCTAGCATACTATACATCTCACATGCCCTTTCGACATTTGGGGGATATTAATGAGATAGTGTATTACTGCTGTGGAAAGTTGAAGCTGATCTGTAGAGTTTTAGTATCTGCTGAACTATTTCTAGTATAAATGCTTNAAAGTTGAAGCTGATCTGTAGAGTTTTAGTATCTGCTGAACTATTTCTAGTATAAATGCTTCAAGAATTATGGAAAATGGTGGCTGTCTTCCTTCACTGCCAGTAGTAATGCACTGTTTATTTTGATTGGTACAGGTAAGACTGAGGAAGGAGGAAGTTATCCAGTATGTCCAAGAAGTCACCTTAGCTTAACATTGTTTTTTAATTTTTTAAAAACAATGATTAACATTATTTTGAATTTTTAAAATTATCACAGTTTTGTGAATATATTAATTTTCTTGAATGTAGTAAAAAAAGGGAAGATCGTGATTGAAAACTACTTAAATCTAACTAGTTGTAAGAAGAAAAAAACTTTCTAGTTTTAAAATAAAGTATTTGTCACTTTTATCTTTTTTTATCAGTATAAAGAAAGTTAGAGCTAACATATACGTGCTACTGGCTGTCAGACTGTGAGAAGAAACAGGAATAAAGTTACTCTTTCCTAGTAGTTNGTGCTACTGGCTGTCAGACTGTGAGAAGAAACAGGAATAAAGTTACTCTTTCCTAGTAGTTATGTTACTTTAAGGCTTAAAGTAGGCTTAAAAGTATTATCTGAAACATGAGAAAAATTGCTCTTACGGTATCAATTTTCTAGCAAAAAGAGTTCTTTTGGGGTTCTTCCTTGGTTGCCAGAATAATGAGGGAAAGGATCCATTTAAGTTTCCTCCATCAGTGTATACACACACACACACACACACACACACACACACACACACACACACACACGCTGATTTGGCATATGTTTTAACTGAACTGCAGGACGAATCTATTTAAGTTCCTCTCATTTCCTAGGATTTGTACTTAGAAAAATAGATGCATTTTCAATGTAAAGTTCACGCCCTTATTATGTAACCACTCTTCCAAAGCAACATGGATGTGGTCTTTTGTTTCGAAGATGAAGATATACTCTATAAAATCATTTAAAAAAATAAGTACCCTCATTTCATACACATAAAAATATTCCAGCCATAAGAACACAGTCAGAAAGCCACTCTGTAGGCCACAGGAGAGTGCATGTGACCAGAACTCACATGGGAGACCCAGGCCCTGCCGCTCGACTGACACAGGGCTTCCTTTTGTGTCCTCCTCGCTGATCATACCACGGGACATTCTGACCTCAGGAGCATCCTCCCGAGAAGAGGTTCACCCAAAATCCTGTTCAGGGAAATCGTCTAACATCTCCGATGTTCTGAGATTAGTGTTCTAATTGAGAGCTTTCCTCTGAGTTTTATTTAAGGTTTTGTACTTTTTGAAAAGCAAAATTCTCTTTGAAATGATTAAGACTTCATTCATCTTTGGCTTTGTAAATAATGACTGAGTTCTTCAGTGTGTTACTTACAGGCTTATTGTATGTTTTGTGGAGGATGCTGGTCTAGTTAAGAATACCTAGCAAAGCCATGAACGTCTTCCTACTGTCATGTGAAGTGTGGCTTTGAAAGTGTGCATGTTTCCAAAGGCAGTACAGCGGTAATAACATTATTTTAGTTAAAAAAAAAAATCAACCCTTAGCTAAAACATCAAAAATCTTAAAGGCTTAAATGATTCATCAGAACTAAATGTATATTGAGGATCCATAACTACACATACTTTGGGAAGTTCTTTAAGTTCATTATTAAAATAGTTTCTCCACTCATATTAGGAAACGGTTGTCCATAGCTTTCTTGTGTTTCTGCATGCCTTGACAGACTTTTGTTCTGGACTCTTTTCAGGGATGTTCGTATAATGAATAGCCTTGGAACATACAGAGAGTATCTCACTAAGGTGCAGGATTGTCTGGAGATAATGTCTCCCTCCAGGACAAAAGCAGGTCAGGTTTGCTTGTAGCCCCTTGTAAAAGACTATGCTTTCCTAGGCTTAGGGTTAATTTCCTACACACAACCCACATGGCCTCATCATGTCACCTGCAGGAATTGAGCTATGAGGAACCAGCATAAGAAAATGCTGACATTCTGGCTACTGCTGTTGCTGTGAGTAATAAAATTGGCCTTTTT